>NW_025764941.1:260214-323466 GCF_003918875.1 Haliotis rubra | reverse complement strand
ACAATTCGACTAAAGCTAGAAACGATATTAAAAAAACTCTCATGCCCATCAAATTATATATTCTGTGAGACATGAAATGAAAAAATAGTGAAAAACACAATATTCCGAACGGAAGCTCTACCCATTTTAGGTACAATGTGCATGTTATGGAATAGTAGGGAATAGTCTTAAGACGTTTTCCAACTTTGACCAGGATTCTCCGAACTTGTAACAGTCGTTTTGAGAGATCAAAGAAAGGGGTAGTGCGCGATGTATCTGACGGACGTATGTGGAGAAGAATGTTACTAATATAAATACAATAATTGAAATACCAGTTATGTTTAAAAGTACCCTCAATCCTGATATCAGAGACATTGTGTGAAAGATCATGATATTTATCTTCATAAACAGGCCAAGATAAAAATTACATGCCATTCATCCCATATTATATCCCTTCTATATAGGGGACATCGTTATTACAGGTAGGAGCCGGCTGCTCTTCTAAGGTATCTGAACTTCACGCTACATACATGTATTCTGATTATTGAAAACTAGCGACGCAAGATCCTCCATCACCGGTGCTATACCCGGTGATTGAGTGATGGCGTTGAAATAGCTTAATAAGCACATTGCGAGCAGACACTGTATCAGCTGCAGTAGTACTGCCATACCTAGCATCGTATTTATTACTCTGCTTACATAGGTGAAATATCACAGGGTTGTCATGGTAACGATAATTTTGGCATACTATTTATTGTCTTTACTCTTTTACTTGTGATTGAGCGTATGTAGGGACGTAAAGGGACGTCATACAGACCCTGAAGCAAATATATCCAAGTCCACGCAAGTCTAGAAAATGTAGCAAGTCTAGATTTCCACAGATTCAGGAGAATGTCTCAGGGCTCCTTTTATTATATTTCTCTTTTAATATGAACTTTTTTTCTGTAAAATATGTATATTTCAGAGAGCCAGTTGTTCGTCTAGTAGGGACGGGTTACCCAGAAGGCAAAAGACAAAATGGATACTCGTGCTGTCGTACTTTTGAATTATATGTAAACATTCGTTCTTGTCTCGGGATAAATGTATATTTTCCAGTTTCAACTAACTGTACATTCGAAGGATATCAGAAATCTAGGTTAAGCTACTTCGAATCATATTTACAATTAAAAGGCCAAACAATGGTCTGTTGTCAAATTGTTGGTTTTCCATACCTTTGTCCCAGTCTGTATCACAGTCACAGACCGATATTATTTGCCCTTCTGGTCCATCCCTTACTGTAATATGTATACTGCAATACTGTATACGTTGCACATATACTACACAATAACTCATTATGCACGTAGTCAATGCTATGCTAAAGCAACGTCCACTCGTATTCAAGATTACACTGGTTAGAGATGCAAACAAAATGTATGTTCGTATGTGCATTTTAATGAAATGAGGAACCAAGCAAGCAAAATCATAGTATGCATAAAATCGAGTTAATGTTACACTGGGACTCGTTATCATCGGCGGAAGCTCACAGTTTAATTTGTATGGACGATCTATTATAAGGTACGTGTTGTCTGTCTGTAGTAGGAACAGAACCGTTACATAGCATGTAGAGCACGGACACACTACTCGTGCATCCCACACTCCACGTGCACGTGCTTCACAACAATCGCAGCGCGTTCACCGTTAACATCTGGCGGTGCGTGTCACTGACTGAAGAAGTGAAGGGAGGCATTGACAACTTCATGAGCGCATATTATCATATTTATCTAAATTATATAAATTGTTCATTTACATCACATGTGAATCTCTGCAAAAGCGCAATGTTACTGTAAACAACATAGTTTTATGTACGGTTATACTGATGTTAACATATATGTAAAGCATGGAGTCATGATGACTATCGACAGTAACTGTTCATGAGATCGTGCAAAGGTCATTATGGGTATTTCAAACAAGTTATCTCATGACTGTAATAGTATTCATTTGTCTTGACTCAGATTAATCACCACCTTGAGTTTAGTAGACTCGCACACTTCATCGAAGTGCTGTTGGCCACCTTCGCTCGGGCCCGTCCCCATCTTAATGAGGATGCATGACCCCGCTGGTCACCCATGACGCCTCAACTTTCTTTATACAAGACCAGTTGGTGGGCCCTTCGACCTTGCGCTGCTCGGGTCCGGTAAGATCTTCATTGATGATGAATCGTGTCAACTGACACGTTATGCGTTCTCCCTAAGGTCCTCATATAGCTTCCCGTCTCGATTACGATTTGTGAATCTTAAATCTGAATCTTATATGTGTTATTCAGAATGGTTGCATTGTATTCTCTTCAGAAACAGTTTTAAAAAAGGAAGTAATAAAACTATGTTTTTCAATGGCAATGCTAGAAAATAAAATGTTTTATATACACATACTTCACTTTCCGAATAAAAGCATATATGAAATTATCTGCTGTGTCCATATATGAAAACAACCATAGGAATGTGCTTGATGTTTAACAAATTATGTTCTGGTCACGTGTCCTCGTTGATCATGGAGGGTCGGTTTGCTTGGCTAGTGGTTAAGGCGTTCGCTCGTGGATCCGGGTTCAATTTCCCATATTTGCATAATGTGTGAGGCCACCCCCGAGATATTGCTGGAATATTACAAAAAGCGGCGCAAACCACACTCACTCGCTCACTCGTTCATTACAGAGTAACAGCATGCTACGAGATTCCTTCTTATCGTTTATTTGCATATCTCCTTAAAGGCATTGTAACTCTTTAATCTTGGATGAAAACGCATTTAGATGATATCAGCTTTTACTGACATTATTGTAACATGCAATTTGTATGTGTCTCTGTATGGTTCATACACGGACATGGGCGACGGCAAAATAGTCGGGGCTGCATGGAATACATGGACAGTGTCGGTTATAATGAAGTGAGTGGGTGAGTTTAGTTTTACCCGCTTTTAGCAATATTCCGGCAATATCCCGGCGGGGGACACCTAAAATGGGCTTCACACATAGTAACCATTTGGGGAATCGAACCCGGGTCTTCGGCGTGACGAGTGAACGCTTTAACCACTTGGCTACCCCACAGCCCAAATAATGGCTGAACGTTTGTCAAGTTATATTTGTCAATAATACCATTTACAAGGCATTACATGTACTTGACTTCATACTCATAGGTATATATGGAGAGATTATTCATATTGGTCAACCCATTTCGATCGTTATTAAAAAGTCATTACTGCAAAAATTTTCACTAGTCTTTCATGTTATATACCTGTCTTTGAAACACAGCTTCTATTCCGAGCTGATTTGCTTTTCAGTCACTTCCCGTCCCACGCCCAGCGATGACATTGGCATTGTGTGATTTACACCAGCCAATAATGTTAAATAGCTGTCTTTGAAACACAGAAAGTATTCCGAGCTGATTTGCTTTTCAGTCACTTCCCGTCCCACGCCCAGCGATGACATTGGCATTATGTGATTTACACCAGCCAATAATGTTAAATACCTGTCTTTGAAACACAGAAAGTCTTCCGAGCTGATGTGCTTTTCAGTCACTTCCCGTCCCACGCCCAGCGATGACATTGGCATTATGTGATCTGACAACGGAAAACAAATGGAAGTTCTTGTGCTTATTTACTCTTTGAAGTGTAGCGTTTCTGCAACTTAACACATGTTAAATGATACATATAAGTGGATAAAAAGAAACCTTGCTTTTTTAATTTAGTTTGTAAACTACTGAATGTTTTTTGCTATTGAGCACTCACTGAGTACATGTTGTGACAACAACCATCTGTCGTCGAATATCTCATAAAGCGAGAGCGTGTAGTGAACGCCTGTGTTTGTTCGTGCTGGTCTTTCCTTTGGGAACATGAATCTAATCAATGCCCTGTATGGTGTTTATGCATAAATCCATGTTGAGTCACCACTCAACAACGCTGGGAGTTTTAAAAACTCTTGTTACCTTTGATCGCGCAATGAATATCGAAGATATTCAGTCGCAGATGATATTGTGAAGCTAATTCATAACGCCATTCGTGTTGAACATGTAACGGATATTACTTCATACGTTTACACGCGGACCACCTCCTGTACAAACTTGACAGAGAACGGTTCTCTATGAACGGTTCTATGTTCATGATAACTGTCTCTTACAGTAATATGTAGAGTTTCAAGTTAGGGTTTAGTACTACGGAAGCGTAGTAGGGCCACGGTGAAAAAAATGTTTGGTCTCACTATCTCCTACGTAGGACTTAATATCTCCTACGTAAGGCATATTTTCTGCTACGTAGGACAAATTATCCCCTACGTAGTACTTAATATCTCGTATATACGTAGGAGATGAGCGATATATTAATAGACATTAATCTGATATGGTCGACTTAGATCCGCAGACATGTATATATGTCTATCCGCAGATATGATTTTTCTACTGGAGTATATCATCCGAGTATTCAATGTGCTGCACGTCCACGTGTACTCATTATTCTTATCACCAAAAGAGCCTGACAAAGAAAGCAGTATTACGCAAGCTAACACGCCTTATTAAGCTGCACTCGCTCTTGCTACCAGTATCAGTTACGTCTTGTCTGCGGTGTTGGCAGATCTTTAGTCTGTCTCACAGTCCCTGAACCACATGAATTTCCCTACTTCCAAGCCCTCTCTGCAGTGCTAAAGCCCTAAATAAAGCAAGTCTAGAAAATAGTCTGGTCTCCCTAGGGCTCCTTTTCAATATAAATGGGCTTGTTTGTTACTATCAAAATTATATATATTCAGAGACTAAGCCTTAGTCTAGCAGATCTTGTGAGGTTCTTGTTTCGAGGGATTAAAAGGTTCAATGGTGAACAATGGGCGATGAGGTGCCTCTTTGTCCGCACAAGTGTCCCTAGCTGTCCCAATAGAATAGCACTTTATCTCTCTTACATCCTCGATAATCTCCAGGGTATACGTTAGGATCACTCTCCACTATGCCCTGGATGCATCCACGGCTTAGGGCGATGATTTTATTACCTCAATTGGCTGGCTTTTTATCCAATCAGGTACCTACGCTGGGAAGTTGAGCGTACCAATCACAACTCACTTTCGCTTCTTAAATTATCTAACCCTTAAAACTTGGCAACACAATTGATGCAGAGGTACTCTGAAAGAAGTAGAAGGAGTTCTGTCATATATATTTTAAAGTTTCAGATCTGTCAATTTGTCTTTATTATTTCCCGAAAAATCTGAGTGGCACTGCGAACAAACCTTCGCGACTGCGACCGCTATCCTTGTTGACACTGGCAAGCTCGGTTGTAAATGCGGCTTAGCTGATTGGCTACTGTGAGAATGCGGATCCAGCCAAGGGAGGTAATAAAATCCAGGGTATAGTGGAGAGTTATCGTAACGTATACCCTGGAGATTATCGAGGATGTCTATCTTAGAGCACAGCCAAATATGCCACACGTACCAACTCGTAATTCTTAAGTCTATTCAGCTCACTACTGTAAATTATTTTGTGGCAGTACATAATTGGAATATTATTGCGCTGCATGTGACCTTCCTTAATAGTCTCACAGTGCCGGAACCATGTTATTTCTCCTTCCGCTCAGCCTTTGCTGTAATAACGCCATACATCAGCTTTAAGTTGTCCACATTTGTTTCAATAACCCAAAAGTATGCGACAACAAAAAAGGAGGTATCTGATAAGACCTTACCAGCAAACAAATCTAGTGGACCTGATGGCATTAACATGAGAGTGTTAAAACGAATTTGTACATCTATAGCTGAACCTCTTTGTTTGTTGTATAATATATCACTGAGTGACTAGTACTATATTTTCTACATTGTGGAGAACGGGTAATGTTACTCCTATTTTGAAAGAAGGAAATGCATCCCTCCCAACTAATTACAGACCTATTAGTTTAATACCTATCCTCTGGAAAATCCTTGAAAGAATAATGGTAAAGCATGTGCACGACCATTTCCATGAACATAACATTTTAAGTAAATTCCAGTCAGGATTTACTGCTAGTCATTCTACTTCATCTCAACATAGACATTTATCATAATATATGCTCAGTCCTAGATAATCACCACCTTTACTGTATGCTCTTTTGGGATATTTCAAAAGCTTTTACAGGGCAGGGCATAAAGATATATTGCACAAATTAGAAAAATCATGGTGTTCGTGGAAACGTACTTAGTTGGTTAACTAACTATCTATCTGGGCCCGGTTGTTCAATACTCGGTTATCGTAACCGCCGGTTAACTCTAACGGCCGGTTAAATCCTAAACCGGCCGTTAGGTAACCGAACGTTAAATATGCGTTGTTCAAAACATGGTTAGTCATGCCGTTAGCTAACGTCGCCGTCAAAGTTTAACAGTGTGGTTAACGTCACTGGTTAGCTTCCATATATCCCATAGTTCCGTTTTCTGTTTACTTCCGGTTTACCAATAATGGAAACGCAAAATGTCGCCTGCACCCGAAGGTAAAAGAGAAGTCGAAATTTCTCTGCTGACGAAGAGATTGTAATCCAGTCAATGGTTGAGGCCAACTCTATAGTTTATCATAGGCATGCGAATGTCGTAGCGTAACGAACGTTTTGTATTGGAACACAAGGTTCCAGCCGTTTGATTAATTTATATTTCAAAGACATATGATCCCAGCTTACTTCAATTCCAGCAACAGAAAAGACATTTTAATGAAAAACTATAGCTCAGCTATAGATAAAATATGATAAATCCATGAAAATAATATTAATATTAGAAGCATGTTGTCCGTGGATAGAAAATATATAAATATTACACACAGAGCTACGCTCAGACGGCTACAGTCTTAATGAATCTTTGAATTCCCACAAGACCTATCGCTCACTTTTCACTCCTTAAATTGTCATGACTGTATGGCCAAGTCGTGAAGATGCTATCAATATCATTTATTATTTATTTGCCAAGTCTGTCAAAAATTGTAATGTATGAACACACATTGCCAAATCTTTTAACATCAAACAATATAGATGTTGTGTAATAAATACCATAGCTTTTATCTGAAATATGCATTCAATACCAATAGAAACTCAATATGTTACTCGCACCACGTGCAAGTAATCAAACTGTAATCGTACTATAGGCCCCAGGGCCAACACTGCTGAATAAAATCGATCTATTATCCGACCTTACTTTTGACAAGAATCTCATGAATAATACTGTGCAATATCGTCATTATCTGAACGCCTTCACAGACGCATATTCCGGAAAGATGTCTTGAAAAACATGAAGCTGCGTCTAATTTATAGATGAACATAATTTCCTCGATACTCATTAATTAGATGAACCTTCATTTAGTTCAATTCACAAGTGACTGCAGAAAATGCATAATTCTTGTTAATGACTTCACGGTCGCAAAACATAAATAAATAATAATAAATAAAACCTGCGCGAAATATAATACGTTTACAGTATTATATTTCATAAGTGTATTATAGAACGCTGTAGTAGATAAACATAATTTCCTCGATACTCATTAATCAGGTGAACCTCCATTTAATGCATAGATAGTTCTTTTCAATGTCTTCAAGGACGGAAAACATGTATTATATTTCATAAGTGTATTATAGAACGCTGCTACGATTCGGCAGAGAAATACTATTGTGCCATAGTATTCCTTATATGAACCTATCAGTGTATAACATTAGCATTCAGATATTGTTATAAAATAAGTTAAAAATTCCAAATATTATCGTGTAATATGACAAGAGATAGTGTTGTGTTCGCTGTGACAAAAAGGTTTCGATATTCAAATATAACATTTAATCAAAGTGACTACGAAGTAGGCCTGCATATCACTCACAACAGAAATAGATACATAATGATGTTATGTTTATTTTCCTACACATCAGTTGCGAGAGCAATGTTTATGCTAACTAAGTATTCATCAATTAATACAGCATTTTTAAAAGATGATTTGCTTCAGTTAAAACATTCGAA
This sequence comes from Haliotis rubra, assembly GCF_003918875.1. Lineage (NCBI taxonomy): Eukaryota > Metazoa > Mollusca > Gastropoda > Lepetellida > Haliotidae > Haliotis > Haliotis rubra. The sequence goes on along the minus strand of NW_025764941.1, from coordinate 315,533 downwards.
GAATGAAAAAGAAATTAGGCCTATTGCTGAAATGATTAGTAAAAATATAATTAAAATCCATCTATGGGAAGGGATGCCAGACGGACATATCAAAACAAAATCGGATAATTACTTGGAGTATAGACTTTCAAAAATAGCATATTAATTAACAATGATATCAGTTTTTTAATAAAATCACTAATAATTCTGAAACGTTGCCGATAAACCTGGAATCGTGTTCAGGTGTTTTCTTAAATACACTCACACGAACGCCCAAGTGCACTTTGCGCCCTATTGGATAGTGTTTACAAAATCACGTTTCGCGAAGGCCGGTATTGAAACGCCAATTACATCACTTGTATTTCATATTCAGCGACGACAAATGAATCACTGCATTCTAAGGTTGGGACGGGTACTCGGGTACTCGAATCCGGGTCAGGTACAGCTGGAATCGAGTCCTATTTCTAGGAATCGAGCATCCGGAAAGGGAGAGAGCTCTGTAATGACAAGGGCAGACAATAGCTTGTCTTTTTCATTTTTGACGTAACACACATTTACATCATTGAGTGAGTGAGTGAGTGAGTTTAGTTTTACGCCGCACTCAGCAATATTCCAGCTATATGGCGGCGGTCTGTAAATAATCGAGTCTGGACCAGACAATCCGGTGATCAACAACATGAGCATCGATGTGCGCAATTGGGAACCGATGACATATGTCAACCAAGTCAGCGAGTCTGACCACCCGATCCCGTTAGTCGCCTCTTACGACAAGCATGGGTTACTGAAGATCCATATTCTAACCCGGAAATTCACGGGTTTTTACATCATTGGTATTGTCCGATTAATGGAGCATAGTTTTAATGACTGTAATTTATCTGTGCATGAGCAGTGAGTAGTTAAGTTACAGTAGCAGCAGGAACAAAACGTTCGTTGTTATAACGAGGAATGTAAGTAATGGTGTTACTCTCTATATTGGTTAAACAGACGTAAATTAAATAGCTTAAGCTCAGTTTTAATGTCTTATTACCAACTGTTCAAGTTTTCTACAATAATCTCTGTCAAATCGTGATTGAATATTCAGAAAGTTGACCCGAATGTATTTCTTACATTTCCGGGTCACTCGATTCCGATTCGGGTACGTACATGCGGGTACTCGATTCCATTGTTTCCTACTCGTCCCAGCCCTACTGAATTCCTCATACATTTTAGCATCTAATTACAACTGGTCTTTTGGCACCAATACCAAGTGTCTAGATAAAGTGAAACGAAAGATATTGGGGTGGAAACAACTGCTGTGCTCGAAAGACAACACCTGTTTGAAATGTAAACAAAGAAAATTTTAGACTTTACACTGTGTAGCATTTTCTCAAATTTTCAGACACCCATTTGCATGGAAAGAGCATAGTAGCAAGAAATAGGAAATTAAATATAGATACAATACAGGAATGTGATGTGTTTACACATCGAAACTGTTTCTGTGCTGCGTGACGCCATGACTGACGCAAAATCACGCAGAACGACAACGGTAATAATCGGCATTTCTGGCTTCTTCTCTTTCTTAAAATGGGAGTGTATTTGGCAATTTCTCTGAGGTGACGGTCGGTAGAATAAGAGTATACACAATCACACATATCCTGCCGATTACACTTTCAGTATCATAATGTAATCGTTCGGATATTTTTTCATGAAACTAATTTAATTATCTACATGTAGCCTTGTTCAATATATCATATCATACGTGGGTATAGGGTGTACGTGTTATGTTCTTTGAAAGTGTTTGTTGAATAATATTTACAGAAGAAATTCACACATTTAGTGTAGTAAAGCATATATAAACCTTTCCACAAGTGTTAAAAGATGAAACGTAGGCATCATGTACTTGTACAACATGTATTTTAGTTCCTATGATGTGCATAGATACAGTTTCGTATGTAACTCTTCGTCAGAATAATTTCCAATATCGAAGTCCAGTCCACGATACACCCTATCCTTTCTTTGCTGAACTGGCATCATGAAAGCAGTGTTAGCCATGAACGCCATTTGCGAGTTAACCACACTGTTAAAAGTTAGCGGCGGTCCTTAGGTGTGTTAACTTAACGTCACGTTAACAGCCTGTTAAACGTTAACAGAGTTTTGAACAACAAGATAACCCTCTGTTATTAGGTAACAGTCGGTTAAATGTACTTAACGGCTGGTTAAAAGATAACCGAGTTTTGAACAACCGGGCCCTGATAGACGACAGTGTGTCTCTGTTAATGGAACATTATGAAAAACTAAACGTTACTGCAGGGGTTCCTCAAGGATCTGCCCTTGGTTAATTTGTGTTCCTTGTATATATCAATGATTTACCTGGAAATTTACAAAATATCACAATAATGTTGGCCGATGTTAGATTTTAATGAGCTTCGTCCTTCAAGCCTGAAAACCTTTTAATATGGTTGATTAATCCTTTGTCATTTATCAAAAAAAGTAGTGAGGTTGTGCTTTATTGTTATAGATTTCTAAAATATATGGACACTATTGGGACGTTGGTAATTGTCATCAGACATTATTTGACGACATTTCTCATGGTTTGAATATAGCCGACTTTATAGAAGATAAATATCAGTTTACAACACAACTGCCTAAATCTTGGTATTTTCGGAACCAGAGAAGGGATATGCCGATATTTAGGTCGTTAACCTAGCATATTATGGTCACGAATATAATTTTCTATTTATTACCGAAGTCTTTAATTGCGGAAATTACGCGATAATCTACTTCCTAACAGAGACAGGCTCCCCGTCATCGTTGTATTTAGAAGGCGGCTTCTTAGAAGCAACGTGACGTCATAACATTGTTCATGATGTCATGTCACCATGACAAAGTGATATTTTACCCGGTGCATATCGCATGAAAACAAATTATTCCCGATATGTTTGCCCTCGTATGTTATAAGCATTGTTATTATCATTCTTTGAGGTTAATGCCACCCGTTGAATTTTTTGTTGTATTTTGAGCGGTGAAACTAAATAAATGATTTCTTTGGTCTACCCATAACAATTAAGGTGTCAACTTCCACTGTATACCTTACAGAAAGAAGTTTTGACTTTACTTTGATAACGAGCACATCTGATCGATTCCTTGAAGCAAATGATGCAATTCAATATCATTTCTACATTTTATTTTAAATGCATCAATCAAATACAACAAATGAGTAGACAGATTGACTGCTATGTGGCAAGGAATAACCAGGCGCCAGCGATTTATGATATCCTTAGCAAATGTAACTTAAAATTCCCTCTCATAAAAATACAATAATATGTAGTAATATGATGAAGAAAATAATACGAACCAGGTTAAACTATGACAACGCAATATATGAATGTATGATCGAAACATAAATCAGAATAAATCACATATGATCAAAACATAAAATTGACTTCAAATATATCCTTGCGTCAACATTGAAAATAATTCGAAAATGAAGAAGAAGAAACGTACATTTCAAAGCGTAAACAAACAATATCCTGTTATTTTGGGATATGCTATGAAGAACTTCAAAATGTAATAGAAATAACATTAAATTATTGAAAGCTATTGCTCGTAAAATATGTCCTTGCGTCAACATCGAAAATAACTCCATAATGAAAAACAATTAACTTTAATTTTCGAAACATACACAAATAATCTCTGGCTTTTTTTAAGACGTGTCACGAATAATTTCACAGCTGGTAGAATTAACATGAAATTATAGAAACCATATGCTAACAAAAATTTGAAAATTAGTAATGACAAAGCGTTTGTCACAAACATAGCTATTACCCCCGCCACATGTCGATATCTGAATGTCGCAATTATCCTCTGTCTGACCCTGAAAATTATGTAAACGTTACCGAAACTGTCATCTGATGCCTTGATACAAAATGCGAACAAATTCCATCCATTAGGTTTGGAGATATCGCAAGAATACTCGCTGTGACCTTGAAAATAATCCGAAGGTCACTGAATTCGACTGGCGTTAGACGATGCTCCCAACGCATCTTGGTACTACCTTTAAGCAAAACATATTAATTCTGTCTTGTATTTTCGCACTAAAAAGTTAGACATGAGCAAAACACTTTTCACTGTGAACTTAAAATGAGCACAAGTTTCCCAATCAATTGGTGTTGGGGGAATCCCGCCAATACACCTTGATATAAAATTGGATCAAAATCTATTAATACTTTCCTGAGTTCGCGGCTACCAAGCTTGGCATGTGCAAAACTGTTACACCTTCGCTGTGACCTTTAAAATGACCTCAAGGTCACTAAATTCAAGTGGTGTCGGTAAATCTCCAATCTCCAGTCAATAAACCTTGGTACCAAATTTGAACAAAATCCATCATTTCTTTCTCGAGTTCTTTTAGTAAACAGAATGGGGAGTCATTTGAACAAGCGATTGTAGTTTTGAAATTGCTTTTTTGTGCAGTTTAATATCTAAGTTTGATTCTAGCCGACTTCTACCAATCTCAAACATAGCATATTTTGTTTCCTGAAGTTTGTGATGCATTTTATTGCAGATTTTACCTTTTGTGGGAGTACCAAGCCAAGATACAAAGTCTCACAAAATGGGGATCGTGAGGCTGCAACATAGCAAAACCAATTTGCTTGAGGCTGACAGATAATATGTAGAAAAATAAAACATAAAAACAGCTGCATTTGTATCATATTCTAGGTGAGGCTGACTACTATTTGAACGTCCCTCGTAGTTATACCCGTTAGAACACCCACCCACCTCTCCGACTCTACATGCATGCAAGTGTGTTAGATATACCCGTTAGAAACCCACCCCTACCCCACTTTTTATTTATACATATCAAAACCTCAAAATATATTTGCGAAAAGACATGATACAGAGGACAGTTTATATCGATTATATATCAGGACGAATATCATTTTCGTCATTTAGCTAAGATTTGTCAAGTCTTTCTTGGGTTATCGCGCTAACAATCTTTACATTGGCAAAACCCTCAGATTTTGCTGTGACCTTGAAAATTATCTCAAAGTCACTCCATTTCACTTGTGTCAGTGAATCTCGCCAATATACCTTGGTACCAAATTTGAACAAAATCCATCAATTCTTTCTTGAGTTATCGCCCTAATAAGCTTATTTGATGTATGTAATGCAACGAAAAACAAACACCCGCGTATTTACGAGTGATTAAAACTGTTATTACAATTTACGTAAACATTTATTACATTTTACCGCAACGAAAATTATTACAATTTACGTCAATTTTTATTACAATTTGCGTATTACAATTTACGTCAATTTTTATTACAATTTACGTTTTTATTACAATTTACGTCAAGTTTATTACAATTTGCTGCAAGTATTACACTTTGCGTTTTTATTACAATTTACGTCGTAACATGTCATGTCCTCAATACCGCCAACAGTACCTCGCCGGTTTCAAGTCTGTGTATACTGACCAGCCACGTAAACAAAACAAATGACTTGTACAACGCCCTTAAACCGTATTGTGAGTAAAGCATGCAATCTAGTTTCGGTTTGCATATCGTTAGCATATATTTATTTAGTTTCTAGGCGAGGAAGTTATGAATGAAATGTTTTCACTTTTAATTCTTGAATCATAATCTATGTCTGTGTATTATCTGTATGACGTTTCATTGTAGTTACTGACATATCTGACAATAAGTTATAGTTCAGTATTACGTGCATAATTTCGTTTCTACAGGACGCACACACCTTTCAGGCAAGAAGGCGAGGATCGGAATGTGCAAGCCCAAATAACCTAATCAGTTTAATGAAAATGTGTGAACAGGGACTGGTCAGTTTGCCTTTGGCTACCACGTGTACATAGTAGACATGCATACGCTATGGTATGCTATTAAATAGATCACAGAACTACATCAGTGTTGGCTCTAGTTGTCATTGGATAAAGAAAGGACCCTCTGTGGCATATATATTTAATGATATACCATGTTTTTCTAATATATAATGTGCTATACGTTAAAGTCCCAGGTGAACTATGGTTTGTTGATTTGCATAGCGAAATATCACGGAGGGCAGAGGCCTATCATATAATGAGGGCCATGAACTTAGCATAACATGGCGAAGAATTCTGGGTTCATCATGTAGCAAATATTATAAACCAATTAGCAACAATGCTTTGTCATGTCTCTGTGTTCAGGACATAAAGACAACATGAGCGTGTAATGTAACCGTGGGACGTCCATCAGGGCCATTAACGTGATGTAAAGCAAGCTTCTCGTGTAATCGTCAACCATCAACCAGAGACCAGGTAGAAGGGTCATTTACCAGGCCACCAAGCTGGATGAATTGGACGTTGAATATTATAAAAACCCATCCTTATTTTGGGCATCATGTATTGTACACATATCCAAATCAAGCAGCCATTGATTTTTCGGAAGACTTCAAACGCTAATGCAGGTATTTCTAAGATGCCACCTGTTCAAATGTTGGAACTTATATATACAAACCAACTGTTATTATCCTATTGGGTTCTGTTATTGTATTGTATTCCTGGTAGTTTACAAGTAACGAGGCAAATACGATCAGTAACGAGGTCATTGACCCATTTCTGCGTATCTCTTGCTAAGCACGGAGAAAACAAAGATGTTATTTCAGGTGTTGATGTAAGTGATTATTGCTGTAAGTGATTCCAGCTGTGAGAATTTTGCTCTCAGGTGAAAATTACAAAGCTTCATCAAATATCCAGTGAACATGATGAACATTCGGTGATTACATAATTCTGTATTCTTAGCCTGTGCTTCTTCAGACAAAAGACATTGCTGTACAAAATAGAATCGAAAATCTACTCACGTTTGTAAAATATGTTCATCATACATGTTACCGTGTGTGTGTGTGTGTGTGTGTGTGTGTGTGTGTATTATTGTAGGTATAGCGCACGCACGTGCGTGTGTGTGTGTGTGTGTGTGGGATGAAGATCTTGATAAAGCGAACTTTTATCAGTGTTTGATTTTGCAACTTAATGATGGGCCTCTTCAGTCTTTCAACATAAGACATAGGTCGGAATGTTCGTCTCGTCTGCAAAACGCTCCGGATAATAAAGCAGCCAGAATGTTTCCAAATAGAATATCTCAACATGAAATTGCTGAACATTCCATCTGTCATAGCAGCATTATCACCGTCGTCCTCTAGAGGTTAGGATGGCAGTGACCCACCGCTTGGAGACGCTGCACATTTACTTCCTCGTCATACCACAACTGGTCACAGCTGACTCACTTGTGTAACAGGTTGGAACGTTTAACGCCGTGTTTGGTGGAGGCTACACGGGCATGTAAGATTGAAGTGATTGTCGTGGTGGAATCTATTCTTATACTCTCGGACATGTAAGATTGAAGTAATTGTTGTGGTGGAATCTATTCTTATACTCTCGGACATATACACTTAAAGTAATTACTGTGGTGAAATCTATTCTTATACTCTAGGACATATACACTTGAAGTAATTGTCGTGGTGGAATCTATTCTTATACTCGGACATATACACTTGAAGTAATTGTTGTGGTGGAATCTATTCTTATTCTCTCGGACATATACATTTGAAGTAATTGCTGTGGTGGAATCTATTCTTATACTCTCGGACATATACACTTGAAGCAATTGCCGTGGTGGAATCTATTCTTATACTCTCGGACATGTAAGATTGAAGTAATTACTGTAGTGGAATCTATTCTTTTACCTCGGACATATATACACTTGAAGCTAATTGTTGTGTGGAATCTATTCTTATACTTTCGGACATATACACTTGAAGTAATTGTCGTGGTGGAATCTATTCTTATACTCTAGGACATATACACTTGGAGTAATTATTGTGGTGGAATCTATTCTCTTGCTTCTCGGACATGTAAGATTGAAGTAATTGTTGTGGTGGAATCTATTCTCTTGCTTTCTCGAACTTGTAAGATTGAAGTAATTGTTGTGGTGGAATCTATTCTTATACTTCTCGGACATATACACTTGAAGTAATTGCCGTGGTGAATCTATTCTTATACTCTCAATGACATGTAAGATTGAAGTTATTGTCGTGGTGGAATCTATTCTTATACTCTCGGACATATACACTTGAAGCAATTGTCGTGGTGGAATCTATTCTTATACTCTAGGACATATACACTGGGAGTAATTATGTGGTGGAATCTATTCTCTTGCTTTCGGACATGTAAGATTGAAGTAATTGTTGTAGTGGAATCCATTCTCTGCTTTCGAACTTGTAAGATTGAAGTAATTGTTGTGGTGGAATCCATTCTATACTCTAGGACATATACACTTGGAGTAATTATTGTGGTGGAATCTATTCTCTTGCTTTCGGACATGTAAGATTGAAGTAATTGTTGTGGTGGAATCTATTCTCTTGCTTCTCGAACTTGTAAGATTGAAGTAATTGTTGTGGTGGAATCTATTCTTATACCTCGGACATATACACTTGAAGTAATTGCTGTGGTGGAATCTATTCTTATACTCTCGGACATATACACTTGAAGTAATTGCCGTGGTGGAATCTATTCTTATACTCTCGGACATGTAAGATTGAAGTTATTGCTGTGGTGGAATCTATTCCATACTCTCGGACATATACACTTGAAGTAATTGTCGTGGTGGAATCTATTCTTATACTCTAGGACATATACACTTGAAGTAATTGTTGTGGTGGAATCTATTCTCTGCTTCGGACATGCATGCTTTTGAAGTCAGTGTTGTGGTGGAATCTATTCTCTTACTTTCGGACATGTATGCTTGAAGTCGCGTGTGGTGGTGAATCTATTCTCTTGCTTTCGGACATGTATGCTTGAAGTCAGTGTTGTGGTGGAATCTATTCTCTTACTTTCGGACATGTATGCTTGAAGTCAGTGTTGTGGTGAATCACATTCTCTTACTTTCGGACATGTATGCTTTGAAGTCAGTGTTGTGGTGGAATCTATTCTCTTACTTTCGGACATGTATGCTTGAAGTCAGTGTTGTGGTGGAATCTATTCTCTTACTTTCGGACATGTATGCTTGAAGTCAGTGTTGTGGTGGAATCTATTCTCTTACTTTCGGACATGTATGCTTGAAGTCAGTGTTGTGGTGGAATCTATTCTCTTACTTTCGGACATGTATGCTTGAAGTCAGTGTTGTGGTGGATTCTATTCTTATACTTTCGGACATATGCACTTGAAGTCAGTGTTGTGGTGGAATCTATTCTCTTACTTTCGACATATACACTTGAAGTCAGTGTTGTGGTGGAATCTATTCTCTTACTTTCGGACATGTATGCTTCGTTGAAGTCAGTGTTGTGGTGGAATCTATTCTCTTACTTTCGGACATGTATGCTTGAAGTCAGTGTTGTGGTGGAATCTATTCTCTTACTTTCGGACATGTATGCTTGAAGTCAGTGTTGTGGTGGAATCTTCTTCACTTTCGGGACATGTATGCTTGACTGTTGTGGTGGAATCTATTCTCTACTTTCTCGGACATGTATGCTTGAAGTCAGTGTTGTGGTGGAATCTATTCTCTTACTTTCGGACATGTATGCTTGAAGTCAGTGTTGTGGTGGAATCTATTCTCTTTACTTTCGGACATGTATGCTTGAAGTCGTGTTGTGGTGGAATCTATCTCTTTACTTTCGACATTGTATGCTTGAAGTCAGTCGTGGAATCCCATTCTCTTACTTTCCGGCCCATATACACTTGAAGTCAGTGTTGTTGTGGTGGAATCTATTCTCTTTACTTTCGGACATATACACTTGAAGTCAGTGTTGTGGTGGAATCTATTCTCTTACTTTCGGACATGTATGCTTGAAGTCAGTGTTGTGGTGGAATCTATTCTCTTACTTTCGGACATGTATGCTTGAAGTCAGTGTTGTGGTGGAATCTATTCTCTTACTTTCGGACATGTATGCTTGAAGTCAGTGTTGTGGTGGAATCTATTCTCTTACTTTCGGACATGTATGCTTGAAGTCAGTGTTGTGGTGGAATCTATTCTCTTACTTTCGGACATGTATGCTTGAAGTCAGTGTTGTGGTGGAATCTATTCTCTTACTTTCGGACATTGTATGCTTGAAGTCAGTGTTGTGGTGGAATCTATTCTCTTACTTTCGGACATGTATGCTTGAAGTCAGTGTTGTGGTGGATTCTATTCTTATACTTCGGACATATGCACTTGAAGTCAGTGTTGTGGCAGGAATCTATTCCCTTTACTTCGACATATACACTTTGAAGTCAGTGTTGTGGTGGGAATCTATTCTTCTTACTTTCGGACATGTATGTTTGAAGTCAGTGTTGTGGTGGAATCTATTCTCTTACTTTCGGACATGTATGCTTGAAGTCAGTGTTGTGGTGGAATCTATTCTCTTACTTTCGGACATGTATGCTTGAAGTCAGTGTTGTGGTGGAATCTATTCTCTTACTTTCGGACATGTATGCTTGAAGTCAGTGTTGTGGTGGAATCTATTCTCTTACTTTTCGGACATGTATGCTTGAAGTCAGTGTTGTGGTGGAATCTATTCTCTTACTTTCGGACATGTATGCTTGAAGTCAGTGTTGTGGTGGAATCTGTTCTCTACTTTCTTCGGACATGTATGCTTGAAGTCAGTGTTGTGGTGGAATCTATTCTCTTACTTTCGGACATGTATGCTTGAAGTCAGTGTTGTGGTGGAATCTATTCTCTTACTTTCGGACATGTATACTTGAAGTCAGTGTTGTGGTGGAATCTATTCTCTTACTTTCGGACATATACACTTGAAGTCAGTGTTGTGGTGGGAATCTATTCTCTTACTTTCGGACATGTATGCTTGAAGTCAGTGTTGTGGTGGAATCTATTCTTTACTTTCGGAAATGTATGCTTGAAGTCAGTGTTGTGGTGGAATCTATTCTCTTACTTTCCGGACATGTATGCTTGAAGTCAGTGTTGTGGTGGAATCTATTCTCTTACTTTCGGACATGTACGCTTGAAGTCAGTGTTGTGGTGGAATCTATTCCTCTTACTTTCCGAGGACATGCATGCTTGAAGTCAGTGTTGTGGTGGAATCTATTCTCTTACTTTCGGACATGTATGCTTGAAGTCAGTGTTGTGGTGGAATCTATTCTCTTACTTTCGGACATGTATGCTTGAAGTCAGTGTTGTGGTGGAATCTATTCTCTTACTTTCGGACATATACTTGAAGTCAGTGTTGTGGTGGAATCTATTCTCTTACTTTCGGACACGTATGCTTGAAGTCAGTGTTGTAGTGGAATCTATTCTCTTACTTTCGGACATGTATGCTTGAAGTCAGTGTTGTGGTGAATCTATTCCTCTTACTTTCGACATATATGCTTGAAGTCAGTGTTGTGGTGGAATCTATTCTCTTTACTTTCGACACATATGCTTGAAGTCAGTGTTGTGGTGGAATCTATTCTCTTACTTTCGACATGTATGCTTGAAGTCAGTGTTGTGGTGGGAATCTATTCTCTACTTTCGGACATGTATGCTGAAGTCAGTGTTGTAGGAATCTATTCTCTTACTTTCGGACATGTATGCTTGAAGTCAGTGTTGTGGTGGAATCTATTCTCTTACTTTCGGACATGTATGCTTGAAGTCAGTGTTGTGGTGAAGCCTGTGCGGAAGTATTGGAGCACCTACAGTGAAAAGTAAACTTTCAGTTTCATCCACAGTCCACAGACTGTCTAATAAATAGAATATATTACCAACAGGCTAACGTCAAGTCATACATGACGGAACGTATCCAGATTGGGTCTATTTTGCATAGTCGTGGCCGCCATTTGGATTTTCATGTACTTTTGTTGATATATATCTTTTCTAAGCAGACAGATTCAATTCTGGGCCTAATTGTCAGTCTGAACATTCCATGCAGTAGAGCAATGTTGACGTCCCTCCCTTTCCCTTTACTTTACCCCATGTCGATCACAGAAACAAGACGATTTTTCATATTTAAAATATGTGTAGAGATACAGACGAGGGACAGATTTTAACCTTCGTCGTTCTCCCCGAGATTGTATTCTACAAAGTTCCGACGTTCATACAGTTGGCCCTCATTATATAATGTTGATACTTCAGTGAACTCCTACAAAGTGAAGGTCTGTTCAGAGACGAATGAAATGTACAGAGGTAGTGGAACATTGGCCATTTTAAGCAAGACAGATTAACTCGGTTTACTATTAAAATGTGATTATGTAACCATGATGCACCCCAGACACGTTTTTTCTGTGAAATAATATAACGACGAAGTACACTATGTGACACAGTACATTACGTTTAGTGAACTCGATACGGAGCCAGACGCCATAACATTGAGAACATGTTTGCATAATGTGGACATTTATGAATCACTACATAGTTTATAGTTTCAGAGCCTGCAGCTGTTCGCCTATGTCGCCTATGTCCACAGAGGAGAGGCTTTATGATATATGTTACCCTTCCTTGCGTGTGTATTATGTTTTATTGATATTCTGCAAAATGATTACACCGGGTGTTGCTTCAAGGGTAAGCATGATCTGCCTTACCGGCATTCTAACACCGCCGACTCGAAATTGTAATAAGAATTACACTAAATGAGAATCAAGAACATTATTCGGATATTTTTGTCTTTATTAGGTTTTTGTTTAGTTTTTTCCCCGACCGACCAACCCATGTTCAGAATTCGGTGGCTACGTGAAACATAAAAAATGATGCCCTAACATGATTTGAATAATGTGTCTGTTTAAAATGCATGGAAACGTAGATTGGAAAACTTTGAAAAAATAATGACAAATGAAAATATTATAATGAAATGTATGGTGTTAAATCACTTCAATGTTTTTTGATCAATGAAATCAATGATCATTTCTACAGTAGCGACCCTGTCCGACATGATCACTGAGGAGGTTATTCAAGCAGAGCCAATCATAACGAATTAAAGCATCTCTTTGAGAGGGAAACATCAGTAGTAGTGTGGATGCATTTACTTGTTTTACGATTTGACTTCACATGCTTGTTAGAATCTATGAAGGAAACTTGTCGCTCCCCATTGTAATAAAGAAGTTATTCGTCGATAAGTGCTGTTTACATTCTTCAGGCTCATTTGTGGATACCCCCAGACATGGTTTCGGCGTGTGTACGTTACCCGTGTTTAACAATGAAATAATCTACAGATAAGATATTATCTTAAAGTATCGGGGACTGTAACCAGTGCTGGTTCTACTGCACTAAATCAGAATCACAAGCTCCTGAGCGAGAACCGTTTGTAAACATCTGAAGATAGAAACATGTGACAGCTGAATTTGGATGAAATAGTGAAAGATTTTTTATGTTTTTAAAAGCACATCCATCCAGTAATTATAACTGGTACACCTTCCTGGTACACCTTCCTGGTACACCTTCCTGGTACACCTTCCAGGTACACTGTGGTACACCTTCCTGGTACACCTTCCAGGTACACCTTCGTGGCATTCCTTCCTGGTACACCTTCCTGGCATACATTACTGGTACACCTTCCTGGTACACCTTCCTGGTACACCTTCCTGGTACACCTTCCTGGTACACCTTCCTGGCATTCCTTCCTGGTACATCTTCCTGGTACACCTTCGTGGTACACCTTCCTGGTACACCTTCCTGGTACACCTTCCTGGTACACCTTCCTGGTACACCTTCCTGGTACACCTTCCAGGTACACCTTCGTGATACACCTTCCTGGTACACCTTCCAGGTACATCTTCCTGGTACACCTTCCTGGCATTCTTTCCTGGTACTGGTACACCTTCCTGGTACATCTTCCTGGCACACCACCTTCCTGGCATACATTACTGGTACACCTTCCTGGGTACACCTTCCTGGTATACATTACTGGTACACCTTCCTGGTACACCTTCCTGGTACACCTTCCTGTCATACATTACTGGTACACCTTCCTGGTATACATTACTGGTACACCTTCCTGGTACACCTTCCTGTCATACATTACTGGTACACCTTCCTGGTATACATTACTGGTACACCTTCCTTCCTGGTACACCTTCCTGGTCAAACATACATTGCTGGTACACCTTCCTGTCATACATTACTGGTACTGGTACACCTGGGTACAAATTCCTGGGTACACCTTCCTGTCATACATGGTGGTACACCTTCCTGGTACACCTTCCTGTCATACAGTACTGGTACACCTTTCCTGTCATACATTACTGGTACACCTTCCAGGTACACCTTCCTGGTACACCTTCCTGGTACACCTTCCTGGTACACCTTCCTGGCATACATTACTGGTACACCTTCCTGGTACACCTTCCTGGTACACCTTCTTGGTACACCTTCCTGGTACACCTTCCTGGTACACCTTCTTGGTACACCTTCCTGGTACACTTTCCTGGTACACCTTCCTGGTACACCTTCCTGGTACACCTTCCGGCTTCCTGGTACACCTTCCTGGCACACCTTCCTGGTACACCTTCTTGGTACACCTTCCTGGCATTCCTTTCCTGGTACACCTTCCTACGTTTGGCAGGTGCCACACCAAAGTCCAATTGGACCATCTTTAGATTGTCTTTAGCCATCTTTTATCTTTTCATGACTTCCACGAGTCCGTGGGGTGGTGGAAGTGGGGGCTGGGGGTGGGGTTGGGGCTTGGAGGTAGTTGGGCAGAGGATGCTAGAGTTGAGATTGTAACTTGAAGACTGTTTCCTGGCACCAAATGTCTTGTAACGGTTCCACATTGAGGTGGACAACGGTGACTCCAGGTCGCCACAGTGTATTCCTATAGCTGTCCTACAGAAGTACCATCAAGATGTCTTCACAGCAACGAGCCATCCATTTTGAACACCCAGTGTGGGTACAAAAGGGAGCAGAACCACTTCTCTTCTCTTTGTTTTAATGCCGCATTGCACGCAGTATTCCAGCTGTATGACTACTACAATAATCGAGACGGGACCAGACAATCATCAGCATCGGCCTACGCAATTGGGATAAGTTGACATGTGTCAGTCAAGTCAGTGAGCCTGACCTCCTGATCTCGGCGTAGTCGTAGTCGTCTCTTACGACAAGCATGGTTTGCTGAAGACCAGTTCTAACCCGGATCTTCACGGGTCCCAAGAACTTCCCCCACAATGGGGGCGATTGGATAGCATAGTGCTTAAAGCTTTCTGCTCTTCACACCGAAGACCCGGGTCACACCCAAGTGAAGCCCCTGCATTTCTAGCGTTCCTCGCCATGAGCTTCGTATATTGCTAAAAGCGGCGTAAAAGTTTATTCACTCAGACGTCCATGCTGCTTATGAATAATGAAAGGAACATCTCTTGAGGTTACTGATCGCGAAGTCGGCAAGCTGCTGAAACAGGTGAGAATGATGGGATTACGACCAGCGTCTGTAGACCATTAGCAGAACAGGTGTCAACATACTCCGAATAATCTGAAAACTTGGGTGTCTAAAAATGGGTATTGGTCCCATTGTTGAATTTAAATAGATAGATGTTACGTTGCATAACACCATGACTCAAACCAGTAAACTTACCGTCCTTTCTCCATCAGCTCCTGTCAAAATGTAGACCGAGACGAGATCACGTGACGAAGGTCAGCACTTTTACGATGCAGTACAATCCGTATTCTCATTCAACGCGTCTGTGCAAGAGAGGTCGAAGATGTTGCTGCTAGTGGCCCTTCTGTTTTATCCAGTGTCAACGTGCTGGAGGGAGGTGTTGTGCCCCCCTAGACAGTGGGAAGGGTGGGGGTGAGGCTCGAGTGGGACAAATGGCCGGAGCCACCCACGAGAGACCGGAGCTGATAAAGGTAAAAGTACCGTTCATCGTATTCAAACACAAAGTTATATTCCAGTAGATAGTGTCACTTAGAATGAGAGGTTGCGTAAACATTTCAAAACTAGTAGAGATGACCACATTTTACAGACCAGGTATAATGTATGCAATAATATCGGTATCTCTGAGCTGAGATCACCCCACCACGTGCAGGCGACGTTGTGCGACCGCAGTGTGATGGACCTGTGACCAGCATCCGTTTTCGTGTATTATAAAACATCAGAATGACGGCGCTATCACAGAACAACTAACTGATTGTAAACCGATTTTATTAAGCTTGCGAAATAAAACCCAAAACATTATGCATGAGCCAAGGTCGTTTCGATATGTATACAATTTTGGGGATTGGGTGTGTGTTATCCGATTGAAACAGTGCATATATTCTCAGAATTTAGCAGCATTCCTGCAATTCCTGAAGGGCACATCAGGAATGAGCTTCGCACACATGCGGGAAGTCCAACCGTACGAGCGAACACTTTAACCTTTAGGCTACCCACCACGCCACCCGAAAATATTGCCCGGAAGACGGGTTTCTGGATTCACGGGTTTGGAAGTGTTTTGGATGTTGGACGTTTACGACGACTGGTAGTTGGAGCTTAGAGATAAGTTCCGGTAACACTCCAACCTCCCAACCACATTAAAACCCATCACTGCTCATACACCCATGTCCATGTTAACGAGGCTCATATCAATTCGGATCAATTCGCGACATAAACCAGAAGCAACTGTTCGTGATAAAGTGTACTCTTCGGACATAAACGGTGAAGTCTGCTTTTCTTTCCTAACCCTTCCATTGCGAATGTCAGTATTAACGTGGCTCCGGGACATAAAGAACTGATGGTCGGAGTAACAACAACCGACCAACATAACCAGCCGCCGGGGACTTGATTGAATAAAAACATACACGCATATAGTTCAAGGAAAACGAGATGTCGTCTCATCCAAACGTGCAACTCAGTGCGAGAGTGAGTCGATCGTGACCGCCCGTCAGTCAACGGAGCGTGTCAAGAGTATCACCAGGAGAAGCTCTTTCATCAGAATTGGGGTTGTAAAGCAGGACGGGGCAGCCGGCTGGTTGTCGCAATGGGACTTGTCAGCTGGGATTTGCATAATAGCGGTATAAATGTCAACGTGTGCGATATGCCGGCTGAACACCATATCTCCCCATACAAACAATAAACCATTGTTAGTGTGCAGTCTCACTTGCCATGGTCCCTGTTCAATATTTTTGCAGATATACTCAGTGAACCAGCATTAAAGCGAACACTCTTTATGTAGAACTAACGGATATACCGAACTGTTGTATATTCCCGCCGTGAAAAAATGGCTTTACAGTGTCTTACTAAACTACTATATTCAAATGAGTCCAACCATGCATATAACTGTGTCCTCGGTCCCCTTTTGAGGATTGTGTAGCAGGACATCTTCTCTTGTTCCGCCTTTAGGACTAAGAGTCAAACCTTTACTTTCTGTTGCTGGCATTGAGCTGGAAAATATATCTCCTTCCCGAATTCTTTCTTCTCCTCCTTGTCATTAGCGAGGCCACAAGTTGACCCTAACACTGACAACATTTAATAAATCAGAAACTAATGAATTACACTTTGAACAAGAATATAATCAATTAAAAAATAAATATAATACATATAAATGCTTTTATTTACAGATCGGTCCAAGGATGGTGGCGAAGTGGCATGTGCCACTGTCATTGAATCATTGATTCATTGGATGCTGTTATCTCGATTGCCGGATAACAGCACTATTTTTAGAGCATGGGCAGACGCCATATTAACGGCTCCTTAAATATATTACAAACACCCTAAATGTAAACAATATATCATCTTTTTCAGACTCTCTTCAAGTTGCCCGCAGAAGCATCCACTTTTAATTGAAATTATTGAGGTTATATAATGATCTTACTACTGGCCAATTCGACATCGTCTCTTGTTGGTTGCCCAGCCATGTTGGCATTTCTGGGAACACAATGGCCGATCTTGCTGCTAACTCAGCACTCAATAAATGTGACAGAACTCTGATCCCATACTCTGATTGTGAAGCTAACATAAGATTTTACATCCGTGATCTGATGCAAGCAGGTATAAAAAATGCATGAAATAAAGCCAACTATCGGTTACACTTACTTGGGCTGTCTACTTGATTTGAAGAGGTCATTATGGCGACGATGTCGCATTGGCCATACGCATTATACTCTGGAAATACCTGTTAAAGAGGTGAAGATCCTCCGTTTTGTATCCTGTGATGAGAGAGGATAAACATGTCAATGTCACACCTGTAAAGGATCTCTTTACTAAGGTTAATTTTTAATCTAATTATTGTTTGCTTTTGGAAGGAAATTGATATAATTGATCAATGTTGATTAATATGGTTTGTAGATAGATGTACTTTAATGACTGGTAGGTTAGATTAGAAACTTAGATTGTTAATTGCTTTATCCTTAAGCGGGGTTAAAGTATTGTCAAATTCAATGTCCTCCTAGGGAGGGTACGTAAGTCTCGAAACATTCAAAGGAAATTTAGATTTTACTCAGATTTTTAAGTGCAGCACTTTGGCCATAGTAATTTTGGCTGAATTTGACTTCAATCGCCATCTACTGAAGAGTTGATTTAAATCCAGCTAGAGTCAACGCAGGTAGTAAAAGTACTGTAGGTTCCCATGGTCCCTAGTAAGGTGATCAGCCTTCAGTTGCAGGTCATCTATAGCCCGTTTTATATTTTGTACCTGTAGTCCATAGTGACTTATTTTCATGATAGCGTACTAGTTTTAAATTAAGAACTGTGATACTGTAGTACTTTTACTGTACTTTCGATGACAGGTTTTATCTAAAAGTTATAGCTTTTAATATTGATATCAATTAAATTGTTAAATTGATTAATAACGATGTGGCCGAAATATTGACTCCCCTTACACCCCTGCTGCATGTTCCAGGACACTTTCTGTACATTGTATCGAAATATGTGTTTACGGTTGTACCGAACAACTCTAAACTACGTTCAACCTAACATTAGTCATCCCTTTCTATTCGTTATAACCGTATTACTTTAACGTATTGTACACGAATAATGCCTATCACCGAGAGGGTTCACGTTAACTTTAACGTATTGTACACGACTAATGCCTATCACCGAGATGGTTTCACGTTAACGTTAACGTGTTGTACGCGACTAATGCCTATCACCGAGATGTTAACGTTAACGTTCACGACTAATGCCCGTCACGAGAGGGTTCACGTTAACGTTAACATTGTTACACGACTAATGCCTATCACCGAGAGGGTTCACGTTAACGTTAACGTATTGTACACGACTAATGCCTGTCACCGAGAGGGTTCACGTTAACGTTAACGCATTGTACGCGACTTCAATGCCTTCACCGAGATTGGTTCAACGCCTAACGTTAAACGTGTTGTATTGTACGCGACTAATGCCTATCACCGAGATGGTTCACGTTAACGTTAACGCATTATACGCGACTAATGCCTATCACCGAGAGGGTTCACGTTAACGTTAACGCATTGTACGCGACTAATGCCTATCACCGAGATGGTTCACGTTAACGTTAACGCATTGTACGCGACTAATGCCTATCACCGAGATGGTTCACGTTAACGTTAACGTATTGTGCGCGACTAAATGCCCATATCACCAAGAGCCTATCACCGGTTCACGTTAACGTTAACGCATTGTACACGACTAATGCCTATCACCGAGAGGGTTCACGTTAACGTTAACGTATTGTACACGTAATGCCTATCACCGAGAGGTGGTTCACGACTAACGCCTATCGTACGGTACACGGCCTTCACCGAGATTCTCACGTTAACGTTATTATATTGTACGACTAATGCCTATCACCGAGAGGGTTCACGTTAACGTTAACGTATTGTACACGACTAATGCCTATCACCGAGATGGTTCACGTTCGTTAACGTATTGTACACGACTAATGCCTTCACCGAGAGGTTCACGTTAACGTTATTGTATTGTACACGACTAATGCCTATCACCGAGAGGGTTCACGTTAACGTTAACGTATTGTACACGACTAATGCCTATCACCGAGATGGTTCACGTTAACGTTAACGTATTGTACACGACTAATGCCTATCACCGAGAGGGTTCACGTTAACGTTAACGTATTGTACACGACCAATGCCTATCACCGAGAGGGTTTCAGGTTAACGTTAACGTATTGTAATGCGACAATGCCTATCACCGAGATGGTTCACGTTAACGTTAACGTATTGGTGTACGCGACTAATGCCTATCACCGAGAGGGTTCACGTTAACGTTAACGTATTGTACACGACTAATGCCTATCACCGAGAGGTTCACGTTAACGTTAACGTATTGTACACGACTAATACCTATCACCGAGAGGGTTCACGTTAACGTTAACGTATTCCATTCTTTATGTCCTTCTTCCTATCACCGGGGTGCGTTCCATTACTGTTAACATATTGCCACATTTATCTCATCCTGGTCGTTCCATTCTTTATATTATACTGTCCACCGGTCGTTCCGTGCTGTTCTTTATGTATACCGGCTCATACCTATCCACGAAAGGTTCCATTACTGTTATACGGCTCAAACTATCCACCGGGCTCCGTTCCGTGCCATGTGCCACCAGGCCATTCCATTGCCGTATTATGCGGCAAAACCTATCCACCAAGATAGTTCACGTGCGATGCTTTATGTGTATACTGACAAAACTATCCACGAGGTTCCACGATTGCTGATGCTGTGTTATACCGGCTAATACCGGGTAGTTCCACGTTGCGTGCTGTGTGTACACTGTCACGTGCTGTTGGCTAATGCCTGTCACCGAGATGGTTCGTTATTTTGTGTACCGGGGTTCCACGTGCGTTGCGTATTATACCGATAATGCCTATCACCGGGTTCGTTGTTGACGTGTTGTCACGGCTATGCCTGTCACAGATGGATTCCGTGCGTGCTGTGTACGACTTCAATGCCTGTCACCGGGGTTCACGTTAGCGATTGACGTGTCTGGGATGGTTCCACGTGCTTATTTTACGGCAATACCTATCTACGAAGTTCACATTGCATTTTTGTGTACGTATCACCGGAAAGTTCCACGTGCTTTTGATTGGCTTGTGTGTATTTAATACCTGTCACCAGATAGTTCGATGCTGATTATTGTCCGGCAATACCTCACCGGGGTTGCTGTTGGCATGTGCTCTGATAATGCCTGTCTGGATGGATTCCATTGCCGTTATTTATACCTATCACCGGGATTCCACGTTAACATTGTATGTGCCATTCTTCCTGTCACCGAGATGGGTTCCATTCTGTGTACATTCGTTGTGTGTGCCTGACTATGCACCTTCCATTGCGTTGTGTGTGTCACCGGGATGGTTCCACGTTGCGTATTGCCCTTCTTCCTCACCGTTGCGTTGGTATTGTACATTAATGTCACCGGGTTCGATGTGTGTATCCTGGATGGTTCCATTATTCTTTATACCCCTATCCACCGAGGATTCCATTACTGTTAACATATTTTGTTTCCTCTGTCCATTCATTCCATTATATTTCCTCTTCCATTATTTATTATTTATGTATGGCTTTCCTCCCTGCGTCTGTTCCATTATGCCTTGTGCTGCCACTCCATTCTTTGTTGTTTATGTGCCACTATACCTGCTGGCTGTCGTTCCATTACTGTGCCCATGTATTCCTTTTCCATTATGCGTTGGCCATGTATGCCACTCCTTGGTCGTTCGTGCTGTATTTGTGTCTCCTTTCCATTGTGCTGTGTATTTGGCAATACCTGTCCGTGCGTTGGCTAGTTCCGTTGTGCTGTGTCTTCCGTGCTGTGTGCTGTTCCACGTGTTCTGTGTGTGCGTGTGCTGTGTGTGTCCACGTGCGTGCTGTGTTCGGTCTGTCTCGTGTGTTCGGTTGTGTGTGTCTTGTGTCCATGTGGTGTCTCCTGGTCCTCGGGGTTGTGTCCACTGTGTGTGTCCTCTGTGGTTGTGGGTTGCTGGGGCCTGTGTCGTGGGGTTCCGTGTCGTGGGGCAGTGGTCCTGTGGCCGTTGGTTGTCGTGTGGGGTCGTGTTCCGTGTGTGGTCTTCTGGGTCCTCCTGCTGTGGCCACTGTCCTTGGCCATATTTGTATGACCCTGGGCTGTCCTTGTATTCATGTATGACCTGGAATGGTTGTGTCATTTGTGTGATTCCACATGTCATTGTGATTCATGTTGTGATTCTTTGATTTTCATGTCTATGTATGACCTACACACATGCCTATGTATGACCCTACACTCATGTGTATTTGTATGACCCTACACTCAGACTATGTGTATGACCCTACACACATGCCTATGTAGGACCCTGCACACACATGCCTATGTATGATCCTACTACACTCAGATATTTGTGTGACCCTACACACAGGCCTATGTATGACCCTACACATGCCTATGTATGACCCTACACACTGCCTGCAAAGCAGATGCCCTTTGTATGACTTCCTACACACATGCCTATGTATGACCCTATGTATGACCCTACACACATGCCTATGTATGACCCTACACATGCAGATATTTCTGATATGACCCTACACACAGGCTCCTATGTATGACCCTACACATGCATGTGTGATCCCTATGATATTTGATGACCCTACACACATGCCTATGTATGACCCTCTGTGTGATTGCACTCAGATATTTGTATGACCCTACACACAGGCCTATGTATGACCCTCACACACATGCCTATGTATGTACAGACCTATGTGTCCCTACACTCAGATATTTGTATGACTCCTACACACATGCCCTACACACATAAGTGTATGACCTTACACTCAGATATTTGTATGACCCTACACACATGCCTATGTATGACCCTACACACAGGCCTATGTATGACCCTACACACATGCCTATGTATGACCCTACACACAGGCCTATGTATGACCCTACACACAGGCCTATGTATGACCCTACACACATGCCTATGTATGACCCTACACTCAGATATTTGTATGACCCTACACACAGGGCTATGTATGACCCTACACACATGCCTATGTATGACCCTACACTCAGATATTTGTATGACCCTACACACATGCCTATGTATGACCCTACACACAGGCCTATGTCTGACCCTACACACATGCCTATGTATGACCTTACACTCAGATATTTGTATGACCCTACACACAGGCCTTTGTATGACCCTTTACACACATGCCTATGTATGACCCTACACTCAGATATTTGTATGACCCTACACACAGGCCTATGTATGACCCTACACACATGCCTATGTATGACCTTACACTCAGATATTTGTATGACCCTACACACAGGCCTATGTATGACCCTACACACAGTCCCATGTATGACCTTACACTAGGATATATGTATGACCCTACACACAGACCTATGTATGACCCTACACACAGGCCTATGTATGACCCTACACACAGACCTATGTATGACCCTACATACAGACCTATGTATGACCCTACATACATAACTATGTATGACCCTACACACAGACCTATGTATGACCCTACATACAGACCTATGAATGACCCTACATACAGACCTATGTATGACCCTACACACAGACCTATGTATGACCCTACAAACAGACCTATGTACAACCCTACACACAGGCCTATGTATGACCCTACACACAGACCTATGTATGACCCTACATACAGAATTATGTATGACCCTACACACAGACCTATGTATGACCCTACACACAGACCTATGTATGACCCTACACACAGGCCTATGTATGACCCTACACACGGGCCTATGTATGACCCTACACACGGGCCTATGTATGACCCTACACACGGGCCTATGTATGACCCTACACACATGCCTATGTATGACCCTACACACAGGCCTATGTATGACCCTACACACATGCCTATGTATGACCCTACACACATGCCTATGTATGACCCTAGAATACAGACCTATGTATGACCCTACATACAGACCTATGAAAGACCCTACACACAGGCCTATGTATGACCCTACATACAGACCTATGAATGACCCTACATACAGACCTATGAATGACCCTACATACAGACCTATGTATGACCCTACATACAGACCTATGTATGACCCTACATACAGAACTATGTATGACCCTACATACAGACTCTATGTATGACCCTACATACAGACCTATGAATGACACTACACACATACATGACCCATGTATGACCCTACCCACAGGCCTATGTATGACCCTACATACAGACCTATGTATGACCCTACACACAGACCTATGTATGACCCTACACACAGCCCTATGTATGACCCTACACACAGACCTATGTATGACCCTACATACAGACCTATGTATGACCCTACATACAGACCTATGTATGACCCTACACACAGCCCTATGTATGACCCTACACACAGACCTATGTATGACCCTACATACAGACCTATGTATGACCCTACCCACACGCCTATGTATGACCCTACATACAGACCTATGTATGACCCTACCCACAGGCCTATGTATGACCCTACATACAGACCTATGAATGACCCTACACACAGGCCTATGTATGACCCTACGTACAGACCTATGTATGACCCTACACACTGGCCTATGTATGACCCTACATACAGACCTATGAATGACCCTACACACACGCCTATGTATGACCCTACATACATGCCTATGTATGACCCTACACACAGGCCTATGTATGACCCTACATACAGGCCTATGTATGACCCTACATACAGACCTATGTATGACCCTACATACAGACCTGTGTATGACACTACATACAGACCTATGAATAACCCTACACACAGACCTATGTATGACCCTACACACTTGCCTATGTATTACCCTACATACAGACCTATGAATGACCCTACATACAGACCTGTGTATGACCCTACATACAGACCTATATATGACCCTACACACATGCCTATCTATGACCCTACATACAGACCTATGTATGACCCTACATACAGACCTATGTACGACCCTACATACAGACCTATGTATGACCCTTCCCACAGGCCTATGTATGACCCTAAACACCGACCTATGTATGACCCTACACACAGGCCTATGTATGACCCTACACACAGGCCTATGTATGACCCTACATACATACCTATGTATGACTCTACACACAGGCCTATGTATGACCCTACACACAGGCCTATGTATGACCCTACATACAGACCTATGTATGACTCTACACACAGACCTATGTATGACTCTACATACATACCTATGTATGACTCTACACACAGGCCTATGTATGACCCTACATACAGGCCTATGTATGACCCTACACACAGGCCTATGTATGACCCTACACACAGACCTATGTATGACCCTACACACAGGCCTATGTATGACCCTACACACAGGCCTATGTATGACCCTACACACAGGCCTATGTATGACCCTACATACAGGCCTATGTATGACCCTACACACAGACCTATGTATGACTCTACACACAGGCCTATGTATGACCCTACACACAGACCTATGTATGACCCTACACACAGGCCTATGTATGACCCTACATACAGGCCTATGTATGACCCTACACACAGGCCTATGTATGACCCTTACATACAGGCCTATGTATGACTCTACACACAGACCTATGTATGACCCTACACACAGGCCTATGTATGACCCTACATACAGACCTATGTATGACCCTACATACAGACCTATGTATGACCCTACATACAGACCTATGTATGACTCTACACACAGACCTATGTATGACCCTACATACAGACCTATGTATGACCCTACATACAGACCTATGTATGACCCTACATACAGACCTATGTATGACCCTACATACGGGCCTATGTATGACTCTACACACAGACCTATGTATGACCCTACACACAGGCCTATGTATAACCCTACACACAGGCCTATGTATGACCCTACACACAGGCCTATGTATGACTCTACACACAGACCTATGTATAACCCTACATACAGACCTATGTATAACCCTACATACAGACCTATGAATGACCCTACATACATGCCTATGTATGACCCTACAGCTCTGTATGAATCCAATGTATTCTATAGAAAGAGACCAATACCTTAATATGCATGTGTTAACTAGTAGCCGACCGCCTTTGTGGTGTAGTGGTTAGAGCGTCCGCCCGGAGAGCGGTAGGTCCCGGGTTCGTTCCCCGGCTGCGTCAAAACAACAGCCGTTAAAATATAGCACTATAAAACCAGCTTAAGTCTGGGTTAGCACAAGCAGCCACACACACACACGCACGCAGGTCGTCATATGAGCTAAACAGTCCTAAGTGCCAAGTTAAACCACATATCACCATCAACTATTTTAGCATATGAGACTACACATGAACTGTGTCTGCAGGCCAAGATCAACCTTCACTACGATGCTGATGTACCAATCGTGGTCGCTGTTGCCAACACGTCTGTAGGAACGAGGAAACGTGTGCTGACAGCCATACAGGACTTCAGACATGTAAGTAGCACTGCTATAAGGTCGGTCTGCAACAGCAATAATACCAGGAGTGTCAGCTTAGTGTGATACAGGACTTCAGACATGTAACTAGCACTGCAATAGGGTGGGTCAGCAACAGCAATAATACAGGAGTGTCAGCTTAGTGTGATACAGGACTTCAGACATGTAAGTAGCACTACTATAGGGTGGGTCAGCAACAGCAATAATACCAGGAGAGTCAGCTTAGTGTGATACAGGACTTCAGACATGTAAGTAGCACTGCTATATGTTGGGTTAGCAACAGCAATAATACAGGAGTGTCAGCTTAGTGTGATGCAGGACTTCAGACATGTATGTAGCACTACTATAGGGTGGGTCAGCAACAGCAATAATACCAGGAGAGTGAGCTTAGTGTGATACAGGACTTCAGACATTTAGGTAGCACTGCTCTAGGGTGGGTCTGCAACAGCAATAATACCAGGAGTGTCAGCTTAATGTAATACAGGACTTCAGACATGTAAGTAGCACTGCTATAGGGTGGGTCAGCAACAGCAATAATAACAGGAGTGTCAGCTTAGTGTGATACAGGACTTCAGACATGTAAGTAGCACTGCTATAGGATGGGTCAGCAACAGCAATAATACAGGAGTGTCAGCTTAGTGTGATACAGGAGTTCAGACATGTAAGTAGCACTGCTATATGGTGGGTTAGCAACAGCAATAATACCAGGATTGTCAGCTTAGTGTGATACAGGACTTCAGACATGTAAGTAGCACTGCTATATGGTGGGTTAGCAACAGCAATAATACAGGAGTGTCAGCTTAGTGTGATACAGGACTTCAGACATGTAAGTAGAACTACTACAGGGTGGGTCAGCAACAGCAATAATACCAGGAGTGTCACCTTAGTGTGATACAGGACTTCAGACATGTAAGTAGCACTGCAATGGGGTGGGTCAGCAACAGCAATAAAACAGGAGCGTCAGCTTAGTGTGATACACGACTTCAGACATGTAAGTAGCACTGCTTTAGGGTGGGTTAGCAACAGCAATAATACAGGAGTGTCAGCTTAATGTGATACAGGACTTCAGACATGTAAGTAGCACTACTATAGGGTGGGTCAGCAACAGCAATAATACCAGGATTGTCAGCTTAGTGTGATACAGGACTTCAGACATGTAAGTAGCACTACTATAGGGTGGGTCAGCAACAGCAATAATACCAGGATTGTCAGCTTAGTGTGATACAGGACTTCAGACATGTAAGTAGCACTACTATAGGGTGGGTCAGCAACAGCAATAATATAGGAGTGTCAGCTTAGTGTGATACAGGACTTCAGACATGTAAGTAGCACTGCTATATGGTGGGTTAGCAACAGCAATAATACAGGACTGTCAGCTTAGTGTGATACAGGACTTCAGACATGTAAGTAGCACTACTATAGGGTGGGTCAGCAACAGCAATAATACCAGGATTGTCAGCTTAGTGTGATACAGGACTTCAGACATGTAAGTAGCACTGCTACAGGGTCGGTCAGGAAAAGCAATAATAACAGGATTGTCAGCTTAGTGTGATACAGGACTTCAGACATGTAAGTAACACTGCTATAGGATGGGTCAGCAAAAGCAATAATACCAGGAGAGTCAGCTTAGTGTGCTACAGGACTTCAGACATGTATGTAGCACTGCAATAGGTCGGGTCAGCAACAGCAATAATACAGGAGTGTCAGCTTAGTGTGATACTGGATTTCAGACATGTAAGTAGCACTGGTATATGGTGGGCCAGCAACAGCAATAATACCAGGAGTGTCAGCT
The DNA here is from genome assembly GCF_003918875.1 of Haliotis rubra. Lineage (NCBI taxonomy): Eukaryota > Metazoa > Mollusca > Gastropoda > Lepetellida > Haliotidae > Haliotis > Haliotis rubra. The sequence goes on along the minus strand of NW_025764941.1, from coordinate 287,443 downwards.
TAGTGTGATACAGGACTTCAGACATGTAAGTAGCACTGCTATAGGTCGGGTCAGCAACAGCAATTATACAGGAGTGTCAGCTTAGTGTGATACAGGACTTCAGACATGTAAGTAGCACTCCTTTAGGGTCGGCCAGCAACAGCAATAATACCAGGAGTGTCACCTTAGTGTGATGCAAGACTTCAGACATGTCAGTAAAACTGCTATAAGGTCGGTCTGCAACAGCAATAATACCAGGAACGTCAGCTTAGTGTGATGCAGGACTTCAGACATGTAAGTAGAACTGCTATAGGGTGGGTCAGCAACAGCAATAATAACAGGAGCGTCACCTTAGTGTGATACAGGACTTCAGACATGTAAGTAGCACTGCTACATGGTCGGTCAGCAACAGCAATAATACCAGGAGTGTCACCTTAGTGTGATACAGGACTTCAGACATGTAAGTAGCACTGCTATAGGGTGGGTCAACAAAAGCAATAAAACAGGAGTGTCAGCTTAGTGTGATACAGGACTTCAGACATGTAAGTAGCACTGCAATGGGGTGGGTCAGCAACAGCAATAATACAGGAGTGTCAGCTTAGTGTGATACAGGACTTCAGACATGTAAGTAGCACTGCTATAGGGTCGGTCAGCAACAGCAATAATACCAGGAGAGTCACATTAGTGTAATACAGGACTTCAGACATGTAAGTAGCACTGCTATAGGGTGGGTCAGCAAAAGCAATAATACAGGAGTGTCAGCTTAGTGTGATACAGGACTTCAGACATGTAAGTAGCACTGCTATAGGGTGGGTCAGCAACAGCAATAATACAGGAGTGTCAGCTTAGTGTGATACAGGAGTTCAGACATGTAAGTAGCACTGCTATATGGTGGGTTAGCAACAGCAATAATACAGGATTGTCAGCTTAGTGTGATACAGGACTTCAGACATGTAAGTAGCACTGCTATATGGTGGGTTAGCAACAGCAATAATACAGGAGTGTCAGCTTAGTGTGATACAGGACTTCAGACATGTAAGTAGAACTACTACAGGGTGGGTCAGCAACAGCAATAATACCAGGAGTGTCACCTTAGTGTGATACAGGACTTCAGACATGTAAGTAGCACTGCAATGGGGTGGGTCAGCAACAGCAATAAAACAGGAGCGTCAGCTTAGTGTGATACACGACTTCAGACATGTAAGTAGAACTGCTTTAGGGTGGGTTAGCAACAGCAATAATACAGGAGTGTCAGCTTAATGTGATACAGGACTTCAGACATGTAAGTAGCACTACTATAGGGTGGGTCAGCAACAGCAATAATACCAGGATTGTCAGCTTAGTGTGATACAGGACTTCAGACATGTAAGTAGCACTACTATAGGGTGGGTCAGCAACAGCAATAATACCAGGATTGTCAGCTTAGTGTGATACAGGACTTCAGACATGTAAGTAGCACTACTATAGGGTGGGTCAGCAACAGCAATAATATAGGAGTGTCAGCTTAGTGTGATACAGGACTTCAGACATGTAAGTAGCACTGCTATATGGTGGGTTAGCAACAGCAATAATACAGGACTGTCAGCTTAGTGTGATACAGGACTTCAGACATGTAAGTAGCACTACTATAGGGTGGGTCAGCAACAGCAATAATACCAGGATTGTCAGCTTAGTGTGATACAGGACTTCAGACATGTAAGTAGCACTGCTATATGGTGGGTTAGCAACAGCAATAATACAGGAGTGTCAGCTTAGTGTGATACAGGACTTCAGACATGTAAGTAGAACTACTACAGGGTGGGTCAGCAACAGCAATAATACCAGGAGTGTCACCTTAGTGTGATACAGGACTTCAGACATGTAAGTAGCACTGCAATGGGGTGGGTCAGCAACAGCAATAAAACAGGAGCGTCAGCTTAGTGTGATACACGACTTCAGACATGTAAGTAGCACTGCTTTAGGGTGGGTTAGCAACAGCAATAATACAGGAGTGTCAGCTTAATGTGATACAGGACTTCAGACATGTAAGTAGCACTACTATAGGGTGGGTCAGCAACAGCAATAATACCAGGATTGTCAGCTTAGTGTGATACAGGACTTCAGACATGTAAGTAGCACTACTATAGGGTGGGTCAGCAACAGCAATAATACCAGGATTGTCAGCTTAGTGTGATACAGGACTTCAGACATGTAAATAGCACTACTATAGGGTGGGTCAGCAACAGCAATAATACAGGAGTGTCAGCTTAGTGTGATACAGGACTTCAGACATGTAAGTAGCACTGCTATATGGTGGGTTAGCAACAGCAATAATACAGGACTGTCAGCTTAGTGTGATACAGGACTTCAGACATGTAAGTAGCACTACTATAGGGTGGGTCAGCAACAGCAATAATACCAGGATTGTCAGCTTAGTGTGATACAGGACTTCAGACATGTAAGTAGCACTGCTACAGGGTCGGTCAGGAAAAGCAATAATAACAGGATTGTCAGCTTAGTGTGATACAGGACTTCAGACATGTAAGTAACACTGCTATAGGATGGGTCAGCAAAAGCAATAGCAATAATACCAGGAGAGTCAGCTTAGTGTGCTACAGGACTTCAGACATGTATGTAGCACTGCTATAGGTCGGGTCAGCAACAGCAATAATACAGGAGTGTCAGCTTAGTGTGATACTGGATTTCAGACATGTAAGTAGCACTGGTATATGGTGGGACAGCAACAGCAATAATACCAGGAGTGTCAGCTTAGTGTGATACAGGACTTCAGACATGTAAGTAGCACTGCTATAGGTCGGGTCAGCAACAGCAATTAATACAGGAGTGTCAGCTTAGTGTGATACAGGACTTCAGACATGTAAGTAGCACTGCTATATGGTGGATCAGCAACAGCAATAATACCAGGAGCGTCACCTTAGTGTGATACAGGACTTCAGACATGTAAGTAACACTGCTATTGGGTGGGTCAGCAACAGCAATAATAACAGGAGCGTCACCTTAGTGTGATACAGGACTTCAGACATGTAAGTAGCACTGCTACAGGGTCGGTCAGCAACAGCAATAATACCAGGAGCGTCAGCTTAGTGTGATGCTGGACTTCAGACATGTAAGTAGCACTGCTACAGGGTCGGTCAGCAAAAGCAATAATACAAGGAGTGTCACCTTAGTGTGATACAGGACTTCAGACATGTAAGTAGCACTGCAATGGGGTGGGTCAGCAACAGCAATAAAACAGGAGTGTCAGCTTAGTGTGATACAGGACTTCAGACATGTAAGTAGCACTGCTATAGGGTGGGTTAGCCCGAGCAATAATACAGGAGTGTCAGCTTAGTGTGATACAGGACTTCAGACATGTAAGTAGCACTGCTATATGGTGGGTTAGCAACAGCAATAATACAGGATTGTCAGCTTAGTGTGATACAGGACTTCAGACATGTAAGTAGCACTGCTATATGGTCGGTTAGCAACAGCAATAATACAGGATTGTCAGCTTAGTGTGAAACAGGACTTCAGACATGTAAGTAGAACTACTTTAGAGTGGGTCAGCAACAGCAATAATACAAGGAGTGTCACCTTAGTGTGATACAGGACTTCAGACATGTAATTAGCACTGCAATGGGGTGGGTCAGCAACAGCAATAAAACAGGAGTGTCAGCTTAGTGTGATACAGGACTTCAGACATGTAAGTAGCACTGCTATAGGGTGGGTTAGCAACAGCAATAATACAGGATTGTCAACTTAGTGTGATACAGGACTTCAGACATGTAAGTAGCACTACTATAGGGTGGTCAGCAACAGCAATAGTACCAGGATTGTCAGCTTAGTGTGATACAGGACTTCAGACATGTAAGTAGCACTACTATAGGGTGGGTCAGCAACAGCAATAATACCAGGATTGTCAGCTTAGTGTGATACAGGACTTCAGACATGTAAGTAGCACTACTATAGGGTGGGTCAGCAACAGCTATAATACAGGAGTGTCAGCTTAGTGTGATACAGGACTTCAGACATGTAAGTAGCACTGCTATATGGTGGGTTAGCAACAGCAATAATACAGGATTGTCAGCTTAGTGTGATACAGGACTTCAGACATGTAAGTAGCACTACTATAGGGTGGGTCAGCAACAGCAATAATACCAGGATTGTCAGCTTAGTGTGATACAGGACTTCAGACATGTAAGTAGCACTGCTACAGGGTCGGTCAGGAAAAGTAATAATACCAGGAGTGTCAGCTTAATGTGATACAGGACTCCAGACATGTAAGTAACACAGCTATATGATGGGTCAGCAAAAGCAATAATACCAGGAGAGTCAGCTTAGTGTGTTTCAGGACTTCAGACATGTAAGTAGCACTGCTATATGGTGGATCAGCAACAGCAATAATACCAGGAGCGTCGCCTTAGTGTGATACAGGACTTCAGACATGTAAGTAGCACTCCTTTAGGGTCGGCCAGCAACAGCAATAATACCAGGAGTATCACCTTAGTGTGATGCAAGACTTCAGACATTTAGGTAGCACTGCTATAAGGTCTGTCTGCAACAGCAATAATACCAGGAGTGTCACCTTAGTGTGATGCAAGACTTCAGACATGTCAGTAAAACTGCTATAATGTCGGTCTGCAACAGCAATAATACCAGGAGCGTCAGCTTAGTGTGACGCAGGACTTCAGACATGTAAGTAGCACTGCTATAGGGTGGGTCAGCAACAGCAATAATAACAGGAGCGTCACCTTAGTGTGATACAGGACTTCAGACATGTAAGTAGCACTGCTACAGGGTCGGTCAACAAAAGCTATAAAACAGGAGTGTCAGCTTAGTGTGATACAGGACTTCAGACATGTAAGTAGCACTGCTATAGGGTCGGTCAGCCCGAGCAATAATAATACCAGAAGATTCACATTAGTGTAATACAGGACTTCAGACATGTAAGTAGCACTGCTATAGGGTGGGTCAGCAACAGCAATAATACAGGAGTGTCAGCTTAGTGTGATACAGGACTTCAGACATGTAAGTAGCACTGCTATAGGGTGGGTTAGCAACAGCAATAATACAGGATTGTGTCAGCACTGAAAATCCATCTTTCAAGTTTGGAAATGTCTTGGAAAGATGATGTTTCCAAGACATTTCCAATTTTGAAAGATGATGTTTCCAAGACTTTCCAATTTTGGAAAGATGATGTTTCCAAAAATTTCCAATCTTGGAAATATCCGCAAGGGAGATAACTGGTGGGTGATGGTAAATTATTGTTCTGCATGGGCTAATTGCAATAGTGGCATGGGGCGGCATGAGTCTTCATGGGTCGTTAAGGCGACTGGCGGTAGTCTTTGATGTTTGGTGTTGTTTTAGTAATGATTGTTTAAGGGTTAACGAAAGGATAATCGACTTGACTAGTCGAAATTGCAGTGGTGAACACATTTTAAATGTTCAATGTTTTAGGTGAAAAGTGAATTTTGTCACGTTTAGTTTAGGTATGTGTCATCGTAAGCTTATATCTAGTGAGTGAGAGTTAATTTCGTACAAGGGCCACCGACCCGTTATACAATTATGAAGATAACAATACAATCCAGCGCCATATATAATATTAAGCTGTATGTTTACATGTACAATGTCTTATTTAACCTTATACTCTATATTCGACAACTTCGCTCTTTTTGTCAATGCAAAAAATATAAACTTAGCAAGATTGTTAACAGTTGTAGAATTGGAAGACAATAATAAGTTGATAAATTTAGTTTCACATGGATTATTTATGTAGTATTGTTGTAGCAGGCTGTTTCTCAGATCACAGTAAAATGAACATTTAATAAAGAATTGGTACTCTGATTCAATGGTAAGTACAATACACAGAGGGCAGAATCGCTCATGTTGTTTTATATTTACTTTTCGCCCATATTCCAACATTAAAGGATGGTCTGAACAACGAAACCTACTCGAGGCAAAACGAATCGTTGCGTTGCCATCAATCGTTGCGTTGCCATCAGTCGTTGCGTTGCCCTCCTAGGGGGTCGAGTGATGGTGTCACCATGCACTAACTTCCACCGGACCCCGTAGTTCGTGCTAGATGGGTTATGTTTGTGAGTGCGAAGCGAGCGTTGTGGAAGCTTGGAACGATATCTTAAATATGTTCAGATCGCTTCGCGGCAGTTAAAGAATCAAAACAACCTACTAGTATTAGTACAATAAATATATGATTGATGACCAAAAAAGATTTCCCATGACACAACTTGAAGCATAACGATTTCTTTCTCGGAAGCGAGGTTGTGGTGGAAGTGGCAATAATATTGTAAGTAGTATTATATTGACACCCACCTCGCTTCCACGAGAGAAATTGTTATGTTATAAGATATGTCATTCAAAATCCTATTTGACATCAATCAAATACAGATTTTACTACCAGTAGAAAGTAGTTTTGATTTTGTAACTCGGTGAAAACCAACCTAAATAGCATTTATTCTCAGACTGGCGGATGTTTTTTTAATAATCGTAACATCACGGGCTAAAGTCTGTTAAAGAATTAATGAGATTATGGTTTGTTTTCATCAAGTTAGAAAATCGAAACTACTTTCTACTCGTAGTTAAACATGTATTTGAGAAATGGCCAACAGGATTTGGCATGACACAACTTGTAACATAACGATTTCTTCCTCGGAAGCGAGGAAGTGACAATACTGCCCAATAAATTTCTTGCTACATTCACGTGGTAAACGTCCACTCACCAGTATGTAGATACTAGTCAACGTGCGTCTTTATATTTGGTCTTATTATCCTAATTAGTTTATTATCATACTTGTATGCATTTTGAAACTAAATAAAAATCAGGCGATCTGCCTATACTTATAACTGGAATATCTAGACATTTTATAGTTTGCCAATGTAAATCATAATTCGCACACGCCCTAGTGTATGTTGTCATTACTTCACGACGAAAACAATGATTCTGTGGAATGCTACGAAAAAATGAAAACCAAAAATGCAATTATTAAAATTAAAACAGATTAGAGTTATAAGAACAATGTCAGGCGATTACTTTGTTCAAGGAATGTATCCATCAATATCCACAAAATGAGTGATATACCATTCACCTGCAGCAGTTCCAAATGATGTGTCTTTTAACAGTCTAATACATGTTTACGAAAAGTGATATATCGTTTCAGGTATCTCACATTGGTATATAGTCTCATTGGTCACCAAAGATAGCATACCTGGGAACTAATTGCATAATGTCCGCCATTCTTTACAAAAAATTAATTTAGTTAGCCAATAATGAGAATCTATGTCTTGGCGGTTAATCCTTGAAAGAAGGAAGTTGTTTTACGCAGACACGACAGAGTGTATTCAGTATAGATTAGTAAATCTACATACACAAACACTACCTTTGACAAATCCGCTGTGTAAGATAAAAGTATGGGTTAATCGTTTGATCGATGTTTATAATGTTGAGTATTTACTCCAGACACAAGAAATGCAAAATGGGAACATTTGTCGGTTATCTAAGTGGTGTTACCACCAATTATACCTGTTATAAATTCATTAACTGACCATCAAGTGAATGATGACAAATGACATGTGTAGGTTTATACCACCTAACACGGGTTACAACAAGGAGTATTAATTGCTGTATTGCATGTGAAAACCTATGGGCCGACACTATTTTGAGAATACGGACAGAACTTCATTGTTGCATAAGAAATACATATAAGCATTTGCTGTGTGCTAAAACTGTATTTACCTATTTACCTAAGTAAATTTTCAGAGTCTTCTAGCAATAGCAAAGTGCAAGGATGTGTTAAAAGTAGAAACGCAGTCAAACAGTTACTGTTCGAATTGCATGAAATATGCAAGAAGCATGACATATTCAAGAACAATGTTTCCAATTTTGGAAATATGAGATTCCCAAAATGTACAATTTTGGAATATATCTACAAGGGGAGATAACTGGTGGGTGATGGTAAATTATTGTTCTTGCACGCCCCAGGACCTAATCCCTTGTTGATTGATGAGTGAATCAAGGCAGTTAATAGTCACTAATTAACAAGGCCTACCGCCTTGTTAATTAACACGTTTTATGCCTCTTAAAGAAGCCTCTGGAAGTAAGTTAAATCTTTGATGGGCATTAAGAAGTGGAATGCATTACTGTGACCTGATTTTCACCTGATGAAGGAGCAAGCATATGCTCTGAAACTTCGTGTTATTCTCAATAAAGAAGTAGACATCCATAACTCTTATTTTTCTGATTAAAAGGTAAGTTATTAAAATCTGCTGAGCTGTAGGTTTGTTAATCATGTAGCGATGTGATTATTGCTCTAACACACCTGAGAGATTCGTCAACAGTGCGGTATGCACAGGCGGTGAAAATTGTATTGTATTACATTGGGTTGGTTGCATATTGTTTTGTTTTATGCTGTCAGTTTGTATGTATGTGTGAATGAGGAACCTCACATATTATGACATTGAAAACAGACTAAACTTAACATTATTCCATGGTCAATATCGCAATGTTTGTGAAATGGTAGTATACGGAAGTTTGTTTCACATTTTTGATAATACCTTCTTTATGCAGATAAATTTATTAAAAATGAATGAATAATGCCATGCTTCTCTCAGAGTAAGGGAAGATAATTTATAGAGTGATTCTCATCAAATTAGATATGTCTTTATCGTCCGAACAGAATTCACAAATTACGGATGTTTTGTGGGTGTGTGTGCATGCACGCGTATAACATCTAACTTGATAGGTATTAATTAAAATCAGGCCGATTGTAACCATAATGACTTTATTGGTTGGAACACTCCAAAACAAAAATAATTTCACTCTTCAAAAGGAACTGAACAGTAACATTTTTCATGTTTTCATATGAGCTTCAAAACATTGAATGAAATAAATGCTGTATGATGAAATGGATCAGAGAACATTAGAATGGCATACATGACGTGAATGACACATGTAATGGTCAAAAATATATAATCACTATGTTAGTTAACTCATGACCAGACACGTCAAACTGGTACCGATAGATTTATGTCTAATATGTAAAAATGCAGTATTTCTTAGAACCTGAAATAGAAAACACGACTTTGGAATGAGATGTTTTAATCTGAGATGAATCTGTTAGGTAGCAGTTTACTTAAGTAGAACTTAAATCAACTTCAAAAGATTGGTCATTCGCAAAGTGAAGCAGTTTCCACTTATACTGCAGTAAACAGTATGGGGATACACAACGAAACATACCACTTATGTGATAACAACTCCATGTTTATTGCATAGAGCGGCATTCCGATGTACAACGTTCAGGATAGACAAGCTGATTGAATGTTCATTGATTCCATCACTTGGACAAAGGAGTGGATTTAGACTTGTTGATCTTACTCCTGTTGGCCCCAACGATGTGCTAGTTGCTGAATTACCTGGTGTTAATTTGCTGCTAGTCACTATGCATATATACTTCTGTTCACCTGGTTGTAGTAACTGTTATCTTGATAACGGCGTGAGAATATACATGGAAACTCCTCTATCGACCTTTGGTCCAAACAGATGAGTTAAGAGAAATGTTGATGTCCCGTCCGTTACCAAATTAACATTGGATTATAGAGACAATGACAGGCCTACGTGTTGATAGAAGAGGATATTCCGGATTATGCGAATGACAGCACACCAAATGAGAAAACGAGCCAAATATATGTATAAAGATAGTGTTTCATTTCAGTCTCAGCATATAAACATTGAAATATAAAACACATAAAAACATAGAAGGCGTAAGCCACGAGTGGTAACGGAGACTATATGGACAGATTCTATTTAATCGAAATCGAATGTACACTTTCATGCTTCTTCTCATTACATGTATATATCCCCATGTAATAAGAGGGGAACTGATCCAGAGCGATTAATGTTTCTCGCCAACAGTCTAATTACCAAACCAAACTGCACGCTTGTCGGTATCTGCTCCTCAACCATGACGGACACAGGGACTGGGCTTCTGGCCACCTTTGACAAAATTTCTTCAACCCAAACAGCGGGACATTAGGAAGGGTGGATGCTCATCAGATGTTGTTACATGTATTTGAGAATACCCCCAGTAGTTCCTGTCTGATTGCAATAAAGTATACAAGCAGTGTATATGCTTTTCGGATTTTTTAATGCATAGATGGCATAGTGACTGATCCAATTTTCCAATTTGATCTTATTTCTGTGTTTTTACCTCGATATTTAATCATGCAAGGTAAACATATGATGTCTATTACATATTGTATTAATGACAAATGAAACTGTACTCAGGTATATACAATTTTAACTTCAGTACACATCCAATGCTTATATGTATTTCTTATGCGTTCCGTTAAGTTCCGTTCATATCCTCCAAACAGTGTCGGCCCATAACTTTTTCAGGCAATTAACATTGCATGCAATTCAGCGATTACTACCCCTTTGCTGTAACCAGCTGAGTGTTTGGTGGTATAAACTTACACATGTTATTTGTCATCATTCACTTGATGGTCAGTTAATGAATTTATAACAGGTATGATGGTAATACCAATCAAGTTACCCGCCAAAGGTTCCCATTTCGCATTTCATGTGTCTGGAGTAAATACATCTACTCAGCATTATGAATTAAGGTCTGATGTGACAAATGTATTACATGTTATGCAATATGCTCATGGAACTGCAGCAAGACGAATTATCAGCTGAGATACAAAACAAACATTGATCAAAGGGTTAACCGATAACACGCTGATTGATTAATTACTTTTTCTTTCACAGCGGATTTGTCAAAGGTAGTGTTTATGTATGTAGATTTACTAATCTATAGTGATTACTACCTGTCCTGTACCCTGTACCTGTAAAACCTGTAAAACAACATCTTTCCTTCAATGTATTAACCGCCAGTAAGTTGATGGGGGTGTTCCTCTTTACCAGTCGGGCAAGTTGTTTATTTAAGGCGTAAGAGGATCACCAGACCATGTTAATTAGCAAGACAATGGTATGGGTGGGTGGGGAGGGTGGGGAGGAGATGACCAAGCCAAGAAAACACAAGTGGATTAAATGCTCATTATTGGCTAATTAAATTACCTTTACCAATGAGATTATACACCAATGTGAAAACTGAATCAATGTATCCCTTTTCGGGTATTAGACTGTTAAAAGACACTTGACATGGAACAGGATTCTTTGTCAGCTGCAGATCAATGGCATATTGTTCCTTTATGTGGAGGTAGTGTCCCATTTTGACAGCGTCTTGGTCACTGATTCGCGAAGTTTCGCTCTCAAACATGGGATAACTAGCTGCACCAATTAAGGGTAGTTATGTTAATGCAATCACCTGAGAGAAGTACACAACAAGTAAAATCGGAGATTCTACCAGATCACAGTCTCTACCCTGACACATACATTGACTTCGTTATTTTTCAGTCCTGACATTTTTTACCACTGGCAGATGATTAAACTTCAAACTGTTTTCATTTGTTATAATCAAAATGATGGAAATATTATCGAGTAAAACAAGATTTTATTTTTGTTGATCAATCTACACCTATACGATCAATTGCGCATGCGGGTTGCGCAGCAAAGGTCACGAACCAATCGAAAATACTGGGATATCATCCGGGTGTTCAGGGAGAAAAGCAATAACAAAAGCAACAACCAGTGCGCGGAAATTGCTCTGGATCAGTGCCCTTTTAAATGTGTTTACCATATGATTGTTTTGATCATGTTTTTACACGGTCGGCTTCAGTGTGCGATGTGTTCACTTCCATCAACCACCAGCTTGTAATAACACGTCACATGAGATTAACCATGTGCTAAAATAACACCCAAACTTTAAAGCGTACCCCTTGTCAATGTCCTGAGCCATATAAGAATCGAAAGGTCGGCTTCCTGAGTCGACATCTCAAACTATGGTATGTAAGTGGTAATAATTCCTGAGCATTAGAGAACAGATTGGTTTGTTTGGAATTTAATGCTTTTCATAAACTAGAATCTGATAAACTATTTGTCTCTGGAATCACCTGTGATATGAACTTGTGTAGTGATTTCTCTAGAAATTATTTAACGTTATCTAAAATAGCGACATTTAGTCACCTTTTATTGTATATGACCAAATTAATTAGTTACAGTATGAAGTTTTTTAAGAAGGAATTCATTTGGGTTCTTTTGCCCCAGTCCGCCTGTGTGTGGACAATATAACCAATTATCTATTATTAAGTTCATGATATTTCGTGAATACACCAACTGCATAACACTGTCTCTGACCACAAACCCAAACGGGTTGCTCTCTATTCGCCTACAGTCTTAAAACAACATTTCATGGTCTGTTGACTGTTGATTTCGCAATGATAAACCACCCAAACGGTCCATCCCTTGTGTCAGGTGTTAATTAGAGGGTACCATTAAAGAATGTATTCTACTACAATAAGCCTATTATTCCCTGGCAAGGGTTCACTTTTATGACATGTAATAAACCCTGGCCAGTCAGTCAGTGGGTCCGGTAAACTTTTATTTAATCAATGATGTAACGTAGGTCTATGTAATTTGTGTTTATGCAAACCGTGACAGGTCAAAAACTATTTGCGCTTTGTGGATAATAAGTAAACCATGCACTTAAAACTGTATTTTGAAAAATGCTAGCCATATCAGGGCAAATATGACAGTTAATGTCAATTTTTGACACATAGAACAACAAGGATGCAGACGAGAGAAGTTATACCAGGAATAATCTACAACGTCTTATAGTCTCCCTGGTTATAGTTGCTCGCATAGGAGGACGAATACACCCTAGGAGGACGAATACACAGTCTATACACTCACGGGGATCCTTGGGAAAAGGATAAACTGAAAGAAGTAGTGGTAAAATCCTTTCTAATTTCCAAAATTTTCAAGTTTTGAAATATCATCTTTCCAATTTTGGAAATTTTGAAAGATGATATTTCCAAATTGGAAATTTTGTGAAATCACCATTTTTTCTTGCTGGGTCGGTCAGGAAAAGTAATAATACCAGGAGCTTAATGTGATACAGGACTCCAGACATGTAAGTAACACAGCTGTATGATGGGTCAGGAAAGCAATTACCAGGAGAGTCAGTTTAGTGTGTTTCAGGACTTCAGACATGTAGCACTGCTATATGGTGGATCAGCAACAGCAATAATACCAGGAGCGTCGCCTTAGTGTGATCCAGGACTTCAGACATGTAAGTAGCACTCCTTTAGGGTCGGCCAGCAACAGCAATAATACCAGGAGTATCACCTTAGTGTGATGCAAGACTTCAGACATTTAGGTAGCACTGCTATAAGGTCTGTCTGCAACAGCAATAATACCAGGAGTGTCACCTTAGTGTGATGCAAGACTTCAGACATGTCAGTAAAACTGCTATAATGTCGGTCTGCAACAGCAATAATACCAGGAGCGTCAGCTTAGTGTGACGCAGGACTTCAGACATGTAAGTAGCACTGCTATAGGGTGGGTCAGCAACAGCAATAATAACAGGAGCGTCACCTTAGTGTGATACAGGACTTCAGACATGTAAGTAGCACTGCTACAGGGTCGGTCAACAAAAGCTATAAAACAGGAGTGTCAGCTTAGTGTGATACAGGACTTCAGACATGTAAGTAGCACTGCTATAGGGTCGGTCAGCCCGAGCAATAATAATACCAGAAGAGTCACATTAGTGTAATACAGGACTTCAGACATGTAAGTAGCACTGCTATAGGGTGGGTCAGCAACAGCAATAATACAGGAGTGTCAGCTTAGTGTGATACAGGACTTCAGACATTTAAGAAGTACTGCTATAGGGTAGGTCAGCAAGAGCAATAATACCAGGAGTGTCAGCTTAATTTGATACAGGACTTCAGACATGTATGTAGCAGTACTATAGGGTCGGTCAGCAACAGCAATAATACCAGGAGTATCGGTTTAATTTGATACTGGACTTCAGACATGTAAGTAGCACTCCTTTAGGTTCGGCCATCAACAGCAATAATTCCAGGAGTATCACCTTAGTGTGATGCAAGACTTCAGACATTTAAGGAGCACTGCTATAAGGTCTGTCTGCAACAGCAATAATACCAGGAGTGTCACCTTAGTGTGATGCAAGACTTCAGACATGTCAGTAAAACTGCTATAAGGTCGGTCTGCAACAGCAATAATACCAGGAGCGTCAGCTTAGTGTGATGCAGGACTTCAGACATGTAAGTAGCACTGCTACAGGGTCGGTCAGCAAAAGCAAAAATACCAGGAGTGTCAGCTTAGTGTGATACAGGACTTCAGACATGTAAGTAGCACTGCTATAGGGTGGGTCAGCAACAGCAATAAAACAGGAGTGTCAGCTTAGTGTGATACAGGACTTCAGACATGTAAGTAGCACTGCTATAGGGTGGGTCAGCAACAGCAATAAAACAGGAGTGTCAGCTTAGTGTGATACAGGACTTCAGACATGTAAGTAGCACTGCTATAGGGTGGGTTAGCCAGCAATAATACAGGAGCGTCAGCATAGTGTGATACAGGACTTCAAACATGTAAGTAGCACTGCTATATGGTGGGTTAGCAACAGCAATAATACAGGATTGTCAGCTTAGTGTGATACAGGACTTCAGACATGTAAGTAGCACTGCTATAGGGTGGGTCAGCAACAGCAGTAATAACAGGAGTGTCAGCTTAGTGTGATATAGGACTTCAGACATGTATGTAGCACAGCAATAGGTTGGGTCTGCAACAGCAATAATACATGAGTGTCAGCTTAGTGTGATACAGGACTTCAGACATGTAAGTAGCACTGCTATATGGTGGGTCAGCAACAGCAATAATACCAGGAGTGTCAGCTTAGTGTGATACAGGACTTCAGACATGTAAGTACCATTGCTATAGGGTGGGTCAGCAACAGCAATAATACCAGGAGTGTCAGCTTAGTGTGATGCTGGACTTCAGATATGTATGTAGCACTGTTATAGGTCGGGTCAGCAACAGCAATAATACAGGAGTGTCAGCTTAGTGTGATACAGGACTTCAGACATGTATGTAGCACTGCTATAGGGTGGGTCAGCAACAGCAATAATACAAGGAGTGTCAGCTTAGTGTGATACAGGACTTCAGACATGTAAGTAGCACTGCTACAGGGTCGGTCAGCAACAGCAATAATACCAGGAGTGTCAGCTTAGTGTGATGCTGGACTTCAGACATGTAAGTAGCACTGCTATAGGGTGGGTCCGCAACAGCAATAATAACAGGAGCGTCACCTTAGTGTGATACAGGACTTCAGACATGTAAGTAGCACTGCTACAGGGTCGGTCAGCAAAAGCAATAATACCAGGAGTGTCACCTTAGTGTGATACAGGACTTCAGACATGTAAGTAGCACTGCTATAGGGTGGGTCAGCAACAGCAATAAAACAGGAGTGTCAGCTTAGTGTGATACAGGACTTCAGACATGTAAGTAGCACTGCTATAGGGTGGGTCAGCAACAGCAATAAAACAGGAGTGTCAGCTTAGTGTGATACAGGACTTCAGACATGTAAGTAACACTGCTATAGGGTGGGTTAGCCCGAGCAATAATACAGGAGCGTCAGCTTAGTGTGATACAGGACTTCAGACATGTAAGTAGCACTGCTATATGCTGGGTTAGCAACAGCAATAATACAGGATTGTCAGCTTAGTGTGATACAGGACTTCAGACATGTAAGTAGCACTGCTATAGGGTGGGTCAGCAACAGCAGTAATAACAGGAGTGTCAGCTTAGTGTGATATAGGACTTCAGACATGTATGTAGCACAGCAATAGGTTGGGTCTGCAACAGCAATAATACATGAGTGTCAGCTTAGTGTGATACAGGACTTCAGACATGTAAGTAGCACTGCTATATGGTGGGTCAGCAACAGCAATAATACCAGGAGTGTCAGCTTAGTGTGATACAGGACTTCAGACATGTAAGTACCATTGCTATAGGGTGGGTCAGCAACAGCAATAATACCAGGAGTGTCAGCTTAGTGTGATGCTGGACTTCAGATATGTATGTAGCACTGTTATAGGTCGGGTCAGCAACAGCAATAATACAGGAGTGTCAGCTTAGTGTGATACAGGACTTCAGACATGTAAGTAGAACTACTTTAGAGTGGGTCAGCAACAGCAATAATACAAGGAGTGTCACCTTAGTGTGATACAGGACTTCAGACATGTAATTAGCACTGCAAAGGGTGGGTCAGCAACAGCAATAATACCAGGAGTGTCAGCTTAGTGTGATGCTGGACTTCAGACATGTAAGTAGCACTGCTATAGGGTGGGTCCGCAACAGCAATAATAACAGGAGCGTCACCTTAGTGTGATACAGGACTTCAGACATGTAAGTAGCACTGCTACAGGGTCGGTCAGCAAAAGCAATAATACCAGGAGTGTCACCTTAGTGTGATACAGGACTTCAGACATGTAAGTAGCACTGCTATAGGGTGGGTCAGCAACAGCAATAAAACAGGAGTGTCAGCTTAGTGTGATACAGGACTTCAGACATGTAAGTAGCACTGCTATAGGGTGGGTCAGCAACAGCAATAAAACAGGAGTGTCAGCTTAGTGTGATACAGGACTTCAGACATGTAAGTAACACTGCTATAGGGTGGGTTAGCCCGAGCAATAATACAGGAGCGTCAGCTTAGTGTGATACAGGACTTCAGACATGTAAGTAGCACTGCTATATGGTGGGTTAGCAACAGCAATAATACAGGATTGTCAGCTTAGTGTGATACAGGACTTCAGACATGTAAGTAGCACTGCTATAGGGTGGGTCAGCAACAGCAATAATAACAGGAGTGTCAGCTTAGTGTGATATAGGACTTCAGACATGTATGTAGCACTGCTATAGGTTGGGTCTGCAACAGCAATAATACATGAGTGTCAGCTTAGTGTGATACAGGACTTCAGACATGTAAGTAGCACTGCTATATGGTGGGTCAGCAACAGCAATAATACCAGGAGTGTCAGCTTAGTGTGATACAGGACTTCAGACATGTAAGTACCATTGCTATAGGGTGGGTCAGCAACAGCAATAATACCAGGAGTGTCAGCTTAGTGTGATGGTGGACTTCAGATATGTATGTAGCACTGTTATAGGTCGGGTCAGCAACAGCAATAATACAGGAGTGTCAGCTTAGTGTGATACAGGACTTCAGACATGTAAGTAGAACTACTTTAGAGTGGGTCAGCAACAGCAATAATACAAGGAGTGTCACCTTAGTGTGATACAGGACTTCAGACATGTAATTAGCACTGCAATGGGGTGGGTCAGCAACAGCAATAAAACAGGAGTGTCAGCTTAGTGTGATACAGGACTTCAGACATGTAAGTAGCACTGCTATAGGGTGGGTTAGCAACAGCAATAATACAGGATTGTCAACTTAGTGTGATACAGGACTTCAGACATGTAAGTAGCACTACTATAGGGTGGTCAGCAACAGCAATAGTACCAGGATTGTCAGCTTAGTGTGATACAGGACTTCAGACATGTAAGTAGCACTGCTATAGGGTGGGTCAGCAACAGCAATAATACCAGGAGTGTCAGCTTAGTGTGATACAGGACTTCAGACATGTAAGTAGCACTGCTATAGGGTGGGTCAGCAACAGCAATAATACAGGAGTGTCAGCTTAGTGTGATACAGGACTTCAGACATGTAAGTAGCACTGCTATATGGTGGGTTAGCAACAGCAATAATACAGGATTGTCAGCTTAGTGTGATACAGGACTTCAGACATGTAAGTAGCACTGCTATAGGGTGGGTCAGCAACAGCAATAATAACAGGAGTGTCAGCTTAGTGTGATATAGGACTTCAGACATGTATGTAGCACAGCAATAGGGTGGGTCTGCAACAGCAATAATACACATGAGTGTCAGCTTAGTGTGATACAGGACTTCAGACATGTAAGTAGCACTGCTATATGGTGGGTCAGCAACAGCAATAATACCAGGAGTGTCAGCTTAGTGTGATACAGGACTTCAGACATGTAAGTACCATTGCTATAGGGTGGGTCAGCAACAGCAATAATACCAGGAGTGTCAGCTTAGTGTGATGCTGGACTTCAGACATGTATGTAGCACTGCTATAGGTCGGGTCAGCAACAGCAATAATACAGGAGTGTCAGCTTAGTGTGATACAGGACTTCAGACATGTAAGTAGCACTACTATAGAGGTGGGTCAGCAACAGCAATAATACAAGGAGTGTCACCTTAGTGTGATACAGGACTTCAGACATGTAAGTAGCACTGCTATAGGGTGGGTCAGCAACAGCAATAATAACAGGAGTGTCACCTTAGTGTGATGCAGGACTTCAGACATGTAAGTAGCACTGCTATAGGGTGGGTCAGCAACAGCAATAATACCAGGAGTGTCACCTTAGTGTGATACAGGACTTCAGACATGTAAGTAGCACTGCTATAGGGTGGGTCAGCAACAGCAATAATACCAGGAGTGTCAGCTTAGTGTGATACAGGACTTCAGACATGTAAGTAGCACTGCTATAGGGTGGGTCAGCAACAGCAATAATAACAGGAGTGTCAGCTTAGTGTGATACAGGACTTCAGACATGTAAGTAGCACTGCTATAGGGTGGGTCAGCAACAGCAATAATACAGGAGTGTCAGCTTTAGTGTGATACAGGACTTCAGACATGTAAGTAGCACTGCTATATGGTGGGTCAGCAACAGCAATAATACAGGATTGTCAGCTTAGTGTGATACAGGACTTCAGACATGTAAGTAGCACTGCTATAGGGTGGGTCAGCAACAGCAATAATAACAGGAGTGTCAGCTTAGTGTGATACAGGACTTCAGACATGTAAGTAGCACTGCTATAGGTTGGGTCAGCAACAGCAATAATACAGGAGTGTCAGCTTAGTGTGATACAGGACTTCAGACATGTAAGTAGCACTGCTATAGGGTGGGTCAGCAACAGCAATAATACCAGGAGTGTCAGCTTAGTGTGATACAGGACTTCAGACATGTATGTAGCACTGCTATAGGTCGGGTCAGCAACAGCAATAATACAGGAGTGTCAGCTTAGTGTGATACAGGACTTCAGACATGTAAGTAGCACTGCTATAGGGTGGGTCAGCAACAGCAATAATACAAGGAGTGTCAGCTTAGTGTGATACAGGACTTCAGACATGTAAGTAGCACTGCTATAGGGTCGGTCAGCAACAGCAATAATACCAGGAGTGTCACCTTAGTGTGATGCAGGACTTCAGACATGTAAGTAGCACTGCTATAGGGTGGGTCAGCAACAGCAATAATAACAGGAGCGTCAGCTTAGTGTGATACAGGACTTCAGACATGTAAGTAGCACTGCTACAGGGTCGGTCAGCAAAAGCAATAATACCAGGAGTGTCACCTTAGTGTGATACAGGACTTCAGACATGTAAGTAGCACTGCTATATGGTGGGTTAGCAACAGCAATAATACAGGATTGTCAGCTTGGTGTGATACAGGACTTCAGACATGTAAGTAGCACTACTATAGGGTGGGTCAGCAACAGCAATAATACCAGGATTGTCAGCTTAGTGTGATACAGGACTTCAGACATGTAAGTAGCACTGCTACAGGGTCGGTGAGGAAAAGCAATAATACCAGGAGAGTCAGCTTAGTGTGTTTCAGGACTTCAGACATGTAAGTAGCACTGCTATATGGTGGATCAGCAACAGCAATAATACCAGGAGCGTCGCCTTAGTGTGATACAGGACTTCAGACATGTAAGTAGCACTCCTTTAGGGTCGGCCAGCAACAGCAATAATACCAGGAGTATCACCTTAGTGTGATGCAAGACTTCAGACATTTAGGTAGCACTGCTATAAGGTCTGTCTGCAACAGCAATAATACCAGGAGTGTCACCTTAGTGTGATGCAAGACTTCAGACATGTCAGTAAAACTGCTATAATGTCGGTCTGCAACAGCAATAATACCAGGAGCGTCAGCTTAGTGTGACGCAGGACTTCAGACATGTAAGTAGCACTGCTATAGGGTGGGTCAGCAACAGCAATAATAACAGGAGCGTCACCTTAGTGTGATACAGGACTTCAGACATGTAAGTAGCACTGCTACAGGGTCGGTCAGCAACAGCAATAATACCAGGAGTGTCACCTTAGTGTGATACAGGACTTCAGACATGTAAGTAGCACTGCTATAGGGTGGGTCTACAAAAGCTATAAAACAGGAGTGTCAGCTTAGTGTGATACAGGACTTCAGACATGTAAGTAGCACTGCTATAGGGTCGGTCAGCCCGAGCAATAATAATACCAGAAGAGTCACATTAGTGTAATACAGGACTTCAGACATGTAAGTAGCACTGCTATAGGGTGGGTCAGCAAAAGCAATAATACAGGAGTGTCAGCTTAGTGTGATACAGGACTTCAGACATTTAAGAAGTATTGCTATAGGGTAGGTCAGCAAGAGCAATAATACCAGGAGTGTCAGCTTAATTTGATACAGGAGTTCAGACATGTATGTAGCACTACTATAGGGTCGGTCAGCATCAGCAATAATACCAGGAGTATCGGTTTAATTTGATACAGGACTTCAGACATGTAAGTAGCACTCCTTTAGGTTCGGCCATCAACAGCAATAATTCCAGGAGTATCACCTTAGTGTGATGCAAGACTTCAGACATTTAAGGAGCACTGCTATAAGGTCTGTCTGCAACAGCAATAATACCAGGAGTGTCACCTTAGTGTGATGCAAGACTTCAGACATGTCAGTAAAACTGCTATAGGGTCGGTCTGCAACAGCAATAATACCAGGAGCGTCAGCTTAGTGTGATGCAGGACTTCAGACATGTAAGTAGCACTGCTATAGGGTGGGTCAGCAACAGCAATAATAACAGGAGCGTCACCTTAGTGTGATACAGGACTTCAGACATGTAAGTAGCACTGCTACAGGGTCGGTCAGCAAAAGCAATAATACCAGGAGTGTCACCTTAGTGTGATACAGGACTTCAGACATGTAAGTAGCACTGCTATAGGGTGGGTCAGCAACAGCAATAAAACAGGAGTGTCAGCTTAGTGTGATACAGGACTTCAGACATGTAAGTAGCACTGCTATAGGGTGGGTCAGCAACAGCAATAAAACAGGAGTGTCAGCTTAGTGTGATACAGGACTTCAGACATGTAAGTAGCACTGCTATAGGGTGGGTCAGCAACAGCAATAAAACAGGAGTGTCAGCTTAGTGTGATACAGGACTTCAGACATGTAAGTAGCACTGCTATATGGTGGGTTAGCAACAGCAATAATACAGGATTGTCAGCTTAGTGTGATACAGGACTTCAGACATGTAAGTAGCACTGCTATAGGGTGGGTCAGCAACAGCAGTAATAACAGGAGTGTCAGCTTAGTGTGATATAGGACTTCAGACATGTATGTAGCACAGCAATAGGTTGGGTCTGCAACAGCAATAATACATGAGTGTCAGCTTAGTGTGATACAGGACTTCAGACATGTAAGTAGCACTGCTATATGGTGGGTCAGCAACAGCAATAATACCAGGAGTGTCAGCTTAGTGTGATACAGGACTTCAGACATGTAAGTAGCACTGCTATAGGGTGGGTCAGCAACAGCAATAATACCAGGAGTGTCAGCTTAGTGTGATACTGGACTTCAGATATGTATGTAGCACTGTTATAGGTCGGGTCAGCAACAGCAATAATACCAGGAGTGTCAGCTTAGTGTGATGCTGGACTTC
Organism: Haliotis rubra; assembly: GCF_003918875.1. Lineage (NCBI taxonomy): Eukaryota > Metazoa > Mollusca > Gastropoda > Lepetellida > Haliotidae > Haliotis > Haliotis rubra. Next base: position 265,772 of record NW_025764941.1, on the reverse strand, counting down.
AGACATGTAAGTAGCACTGCTATAGGGTGGGTCCGCAACAGCAATAATAACAGGAGCGTCACCTTAGTGTGATACAGGACTTCAGACATGTAAGTAGCACTGCTACAGGGTCGGTCAGCAAAAGCAATAATACCAGGAGTGTCACCTTAGTGTGATACAGGACTTCAGACATGTAAGTAGCACTGCTATAGGGTGGGTCAGCAACAGCAATAAAACAGGAGTGTCAGCTTAGTGTGATACAGGACTTCAGACATGTAAGTAGCACTGCAATGGGGTGGGTCAGCAACAGCAATAATACCAGGAGTGTCAGCTTAGTGTGATACAGGACTTCAGACATGTAAGTAGCACTGCTCTAGGGTGGGTTAGCCCGAGCAATAATACAGGAGTGTCAGCTTATTGTGATACAGGACTTCAGACATGTAAGTAGCACTGCTATATGGTGGGTTAGCAACAGCAATAATACAGGATTGTCAGCTTAGTGTGATACAGGACTTCAGACATGTAAGTAGCACTACTATAGGGTGGGTCAGCAACAGCAATAATACCAGAAGTGTCAGCTTAGTGTGATATAGGACTTCAGATATGTATGTAGCACTGCTATAGGTTGGGTCTGCAACAGCAATAATACCAGGAGTGTCCGCTTAGTGTGATACAGGACTTCAGACATGTAAGTAGCACTGCTATAGGGTGGGTCAGCAACGGCAATAATAACAGAAGTGTCAGCTTAGTGTGATACAGGACTTCAGACATGTAAGTAGCACTGCTACAGGGTCGGTCAGGAAAAGCAATAATACCAGGAGTGTCAGCTTAGTGTGATACAGGACTTCAGACATGTAAGTAACACTGCTATAGGATGGGTCAGCAAAAGCAATAATACCAGGAGAGTCAGCTTAGTGTGCTACAGGACTTCAGACATGTATGTAGCACTGCTATAGGTCGGGTCAGCAACAGCAATAATACAGGAGTGTCAGCTTAGTGTGATACAGGACTTCAGACATGTAAGTAGCACTGCTATATGGTGGGTCAGCAACAGCAATAATACCAGGAGTGTCAGCTTAGTGTGATACAGGACTTCAGACATGTAAGTAGCACTGCTATAGGGTGGGTCAGCAACAGCAATAATACCAGGAGTGTCACCTTAGTGTGATACAGGACTTCAGACATGTAAGTAGCACTGCTATAGGGTGGGTCAGCAACAGCAATAATACCAGGAGCGTCACCTTACTGTGATACAGGACTTCAGACATGTAAGTAGCACTGCTATAGGGTGGATCGGCAACAGCAATAATACCAGGAGTGTCAGCTTAGTGTGACACAGGACTTCAGACATGTAAGTAGCACTGCTATAGGGGTCGGTCAGCCCGTGCAATAACACCAGGAGAGTCACCTTAGTGTGATACAGGACTTCAGACATGTAAGTAGCACTGCTATAGGGTCGGTCAGCCCTTGGAATAATACCAGGAGAGTCCCCTTAGTGTGATACAGGACTTCAGACATGTAAGTAGCACTGCCATAGTGTCGGTCAGCCCGTGCAATAGTACCAGGAGAGTCACATTAGTGTGATACAGGACTTCAGACATGTAAGTAGCACTGTTAAAGGGTCGGTCAGCAACAGCAATGATACAAGGAGAGTCAGCTTAGTGTGATACAGGACTTCAGACATGTAAGTAGCACTGCTATAGAGAAGGTCAGCAACAGCAATAATACCAGGAGAGTCACATAAGTGTGATACAGGACTTCAGACATGTAAGTAGCAGTACTATAGGGTGGGTCAGCAACAGCAATAATAACAGGAGCGTCAGCTTAGTGTGATACAGGACTTCAGACATGTATGTAGCACTGCTATAGGGTGGGTTACCAAAGCAATAATACCAGGAGTGTCAGCTTAGTGTGATACAGGACTTCAGACATGTAAGTAGCACTGTAGCACTGCTATAGGGTCGGTCAGCAACAGCAATAATACCAGGAGTGTCACCTTAGTGTGATACAGGACTTCAGACATGTAAGTAGCACTGCTATAGGGTGGGTCAGCAACAGCAATAAAACAGGAGTGTCAGCTTAGTGTGATACAGGACTTCAGACATGTAAGTAGCACTGCAATGGGGTGGGTCAGCACAGCAATAATACCAGGAGTGTCAGCTTAGTGTGATACAGGACTTCAGACATGTAAGTAGCACTGCTCTAGGGTGGGTTAGCCCGAGCAATAATACAGGAGTGTCAGCTTATTGTGATACAGGACTTCAGACATGTAAGTAGCACTGCTATATGGTGGGTTAGCAACAGCAATAATACAGGATTGTCAGCTTAGTGTGATACAGGACTTCAGACATGTAAGTAGCACTACTATAGGGTGGGTCAGCAACAGCAATAATACCAGAAGTGTCAGCTTAGTGTGATATAGGACTTCAGATATGTATGTAGCACTGCTATAGGTTGGGTCTGCAACAGCAATAATACCAGGAGTGTCAGCTTAGTGTGATACAGGACTTCAGACATGTAAGTAGCACTGCTATAGGGTGGGTCAGCAACAGCAATAATAACAGAAGTGTCAGCTTAGTGTGATACAGGACTTCAGACATGTAAGTAGCACTGCTACAGGGTCGGTCAGGAAAAGCAATAATACCAGGAGTGTCAGCTTAGTGTGATACAGGACTTCAGACATGTAAGTAACACTGCTATAGGATGGGTCAGCAAAAGCAATAATACCAGGAGAGTCAGCTTAGTGTGCTACAGGACTTCAGACATGTATGTAGCACTGCTATAGGTCGGGTCAGCAACAGCAATAATACAGGAGTGTCAGCTTAGTGTGATACAGGACTTCAGACATGTAAGTAGCACTGCTATATGGTGGGTCAGCAACAGCAATAATACCAGGAGTGTCAGCTTAGTGTGATACAGGACTTCAGACATGTAAGTAGCACTGCTATAGGGTGGGTCAGCAACAGCAATAATACCAGGAGTGTCACCTTACTGTGATACAGGACTTCAGACATGTAAGTAGCACTGCTATAGGGTGGGTCAGCAACAGCAATAATACCAGGAGCGTCACCTTACTGTGATACAGGACTTCAGACATGTAAGTAGCACTGCTATAGGGTGGATCGGCAACAGCAATAATACCAGGAGTGTCAGCTTAGTGTGACACAGGACTTCAGACATGTAAGTAGCACTGCTATAGGGTCGGTCAGCCCGTGCAATAACACCAGGAGAGTCACCTTAGTGTGATACAGGACTTCAGACATGTAAGTAGCACTGCTATAGGGTCGGTCAGCCCTTGGAATAATACCAGGAGAGTCCCCTTAGTGTGATACAGGACTTCAGACATGTAAGTAGCACTGCCATAGTGTCGGTCAGCCCGTGCAATAGTACCAGGAGAGTCACATTAGTGTGATACAGGACTTCAGACATGTAAGTAGCACTGTTAAAGGGTCGGTCAGCAACAGCAATGATACAAGGAGAGTCAGCTTAGTGTGATACAGGACTTCAGACATGTAAGTAGCACTGCTATAGAGAAGGTCAGCAACAGCAATAATACCAGGAGAGTCACATAAGTGTGATACAGGACTTCAGACATGTAAGTAGCAGTACTATAGGGTGGGTCAGCAACAGCAATAATAACAGGAGCGTCAGCTTAGTGTGATACAGGACTTCAGACATGTATGTAGCACTGCTATAGGGTGGGTTACCAAAAGCAATAATACCAGGAGTGTCAGCTTAGTGTGATACAGGACTTCAGACATGTAAGTAGCACTGCTATAGGGTCGGTCAGCAAAAGCAATAATACCAGGAGTGTCACCTTAGTGTGATACAGGACTTCAGACATGTAAGTAGCACTGCTACAGGGTCGGTCAGCAAAAGCAATAATACCAGGAGTGTCACCTTAGTGTGATACAGGACTTCAGACATGTAAGTAGCACTGCTATAGGGTGGGTCAGCAACAGCAATAAAACAGGAGTGTCAGCTTAGTGTGATACAGGACTTCAGACATGTAAGTAGCACTGCAATGGGGTGGGTCAGCACAGCAATAATACCAGGAGTGTCAGCTTAGTGTGATACAGGACTTCAGACATGTAAGTAGCACTGCTCTAGGGTGGGTTAGCCCGAGCAATAATACAGGAGTGTCAGCTTATTGTGATACAGGACTTCAGACATGTAAGTAGCACTGCTATATGGTGGGTTAGCAACAGCAATAATACAGGATTGTCAGCTTAGTGTGATACAGGACTTCAGACATGTAAGTAGCACTACTATAGGGTGGGTCAGCAACAGCAATAATACCAGAAGTGTCAGCTTAGTGTGATATAGGACTTCAGATATGTATGTAGCACTGCTATAGGTTGGGTCTGCAACAGCAATAATACCAGGAGTGTCAGCTTAGTGTGATACAGGACTTCAGACATGTAAGTAGCACTGCTATAGGGTGGGTCAGCAAAAGCAATAATACCAGGAGTGTCACCTTAGTGTGATACAGGACTTCAGACATGTAAGTAGCACTGCTATAGGGTGGGTCAGCAACAGCAATAAAACAGGAGTGTCAGCTTAGTGTGATACAGGACTTCAGACATGTAAGTAGCACTGCAATGGGGTGGGTCAGCACAAGCAATAATACCAGGAGTGTCAGCTTAGTGTGATACAGGACTTCAGACATGTAAGTAGCACTGCTCTAGGGTGGGTTAGCCCGAGCAATAATACAGGAGTGTCAGCTTATTGTGATACAGGACTTCAGACATGTAAGTAGCACTGCTATATGGTGGGTTAGCAACAGCAATAATACAGGATTGTCAGCTTAGTGTGATACAGGACTTCAGACATGTAAGTAGCACTACTATAGGGTGGGTCAGCAACAGCAATAATACCAGAAGTGTCAGCTTAGTGTGATATAGGACTTCAGATATGTATGTAGCACTGCTATAGGTTGGGTCTGCAACAGCAATAATACCAGGAGTGTCCGCTTAGTGTGATACAGGACTTCAGACATGTAAGTAGCACTGCTATAGGGTGGGTCAGCAACGGCAATAATAACAGAAGTGTCAGCTTAGTGTGATACAGGACTTCAGACATGTAAGTAGCACTGCTACAGGGTCGGTCAGGAAAAGCAATAATACCAGGAGTGTCAGCTTAGTGTGATACAGGACTTCAGACATGTAAGTAACACTGCTATAGGATGGGTCAGCAAAAGCAATAATACCAGGAGAGTCAGCTTAGTGTGCTACAGGACTTCAGACATGTATGTAGCACTGCTATAGGTCGGGTCAGCAACAGCAATAATACAGGAGTGTCAGCTTAGTGTGATACAGGACTTCAGACATGTAAGTAGCACTGCTATATGGCTGGTCAGCAACAGCAATAATACCAGGAGTGTCAGCTTAGTGTGATACAGGACTTCAGACATGTAAGTAGCACTGCTATAGGGTGGGTCAGCAACAGCAATAATACCAGGAGTGTCACCTTACTGTGATACAGGACTTCAGACATGTAAGTAGCACTGCTATAGGGTGGGTCAGCAACAGCAATAATACCAGGAGCGTCACCTTACTGTGATACAGGACTTCAGACAT